>NW_026600850.1:0-113028 GCF_029448725.1 Salvelinus fontinalis | reverse complement strand
TAAACTAAAGACTCACTAGCTAACTCGCACAGGAGACAAGCCTTACCTTTGCTCTCTGCATGTGGTTCGTTTCAGTGAGACTTAGATATGTTCTGGAACAATGAGACTTAGATATGTTCTGGAACTTTTTAGCCAATAGTTATGAAAGTAGCTCTAGAGTCAAAAGTGGTCCCCAAAAATGTCATAGTACGTCACATATGTGCACCAAGTAATTTCGCTCTCTTGCTTTGCTGTGTGTGCATCTTGCTAGCTGTCACTCAAATGGCGAGGGACTGAAGCGTATTGGCTGGAACTCGAATTGCAAGGGGGCTGGCCCACGTGGGTGAAAATGTGGAGAAAACGGTTAATTTCAAACTAGGACAATAATTATGCTCAGAGATTAAGCCTGTATGAACTACACATTGACACATCCAGCCCATAGTGGGAGGTTTAATAAATACTTATGTTGTCGCCATAGGTTCCGGAGCATGTCTTTAACGGCTCACCAGAGAACTCACATAGGAGAGAAGCCTTTGCACTGCTCCCAGTGTGGGGAGTGCTTCAGTCATACAGAAGACCTAAAAACATCAGCTAGCTCAGCAGAGAAGCTTAATATCTGCTCTTAATGTGGGAAGGGGTTTAAATTACTGAAAGAACATCAAAAGACAATACACAGTGCAGTGCCAAATACTAGGACCGTATCCACAATGTGTATCAGAGTAGAAAATGTGTTGTAGGTGCTGAGAATAGAGACATTTTACTCCTTTGGGTAAAAATCAAATCTATGCATGAAGCCTCTTTAGTCATGAGTTCCACCTAGTGGACAGATATTTAGGAGACCTCATGAGCTGTCCTGACCAGTTAAGAGTTACCAGCAGGTGTCTTGGTAATAGAAAAAGGCAGCGGGACAGTGGTTAGGAGTTGTTCAAAGAATGTTTTGATATTTCTATACGATCAATCCAGAAGTAATCTAGACCTACATGCAACAGTATTTCTTGCTCTTTTTACAATGATTTTACAAGGCCTATTTCTTTGTTTTGTAAATTTCACACGACATGCCTAAATATTTATAACCACTAGGCAAATTAAACATGTTTTTCTTTCGATGATTCAATCATGTTATTTGTTCCAAGTAATCCCTTTGGAGCACAACATCACATTGTTAAACAAAAAATATGGCTATAAATTGGAGGCAATTGAAGGCATCTAGGGTTTATGTTAAAGGATCAATATGCAGAAATGTATGAGTTGATTTGTACTCTGGGCTCAGTTTGTCTGTGTCCTAACATCATCCTAAAACTTCCTCTGAGCTGGGAGTGTTTAGTAGTCTTAACAGGTTTTAACAGGATTCCTAGGACCTTTTCTGAGATGTCTTGTGGATACAGACCCTGATCTCATAATGGTGTTTGCTGCCAAGCTGGTCAATTATGTACGTATTTAACTCATTTTCCTCGTCGTGATACCTGAAGTACAATTTTTTTTTATATATTCTAATATGAAAATGTACTAAAGAGTATGAATTATGACGAGGGTCACATTTGAATTAAATTGTCTTATTCCTCCAGAAAGCCATTCACTTTCTATCGGCATAAACCAATACTTTCTAAACCAACTTCCATTGTCGCAATTTAACCAGCCAGCCACGCTCCTCTTGGAAACTAATTTATGTATATTGATGTCCATTTCACCAGGGTTGTGGGTTAACTTGTCAGTAAAATAATGTGGTACAATAATATTATTACTTGAATCAGTAACAAGGTATCATAACTAATTACACTTTGTATTTGAGTAACAATAACTATAGTTAGCAATGCGTTACTTTCAGAATATACAGTGCATTCAGAAAGTATTCAGACCCTTTTCCTTTATGCAGATTCTGTTACATTACAGCCTTATTCTAAAATGGATTAAATGTCATGTTTTTCCCTCACCAATCTACACACAATACCCCATAATGACAAAGCAAAAACAGTGTTTATACATTTTTGCAAAATCTGAAAAAAATAAACTGAAATACCTTATTCAGACCCTTTGCTATGAGACTCCAAATTGAGCTCAGGTGCATCCTGTTTCCATTTATCATCCTTGAGATGTTTCTACAACTTGATTGGAGTCCACCTGTGGTAAACTCAAATGATTGGACATGATTTGGAAAGGCACACACCTGTCTATATAAAGGTCCCACAGTCGATAGTGCATGTCAGAGCAAAAACCAAACCATGAGGTTGAAGGAATTGTACATAGAGCTCCGAGACAGGATAGTGTCGAGGCACAGATCTGGGGAAGGGTACCAAAAAAATGCCTGCAGCCTTGACGGTCCCCAAGAACACAGTGGCCTCCATCATTCTTAAATGGAAGAAGTTTGGAACCATCAAGACTCTTCCTAGAGCTGGACGCCCAGGCCAAACTGAGCAATCGGGGGAGAGGGGCCTTGGTCAGGAAGGTGACCAAGAACCCGATCCAGAGTTCCTCGGCGGAGAACCTTCAAGAAAGACAACTATCTCTGCAGCACTAGACTAATCAGGCCTTTTTGGTAGAGTGGCCAGATGGAAGCCACTCCTCAGTAAAAGGCACATGACAGCCCACTTGGAATTTGCCAAAAGGCACCTAAGGACTCTCAGACCATAAAAAACAAGATTATCTGGTCTGATGAAACCACGCGTCTCGTCTGGAGGAAACCTGGCACCATCCCTACGGTGAAGCATGGTGGTGGCAGCATCAAGCTGTGGTGATGTTTTTCAGCAGCAGGGACTGTAAAGACAGGCCTTTTTGCTTTGTCATTATGGGGTATTGTGTATAGATTGAGGGGGGGGGACAATTTAATCAATTTTAGAATAAGGCTGTAACGTAACAAAATGTGGAAAAAGTCGTGCTTAAATGATCTGAAGAGACTTTGCCTACCAGGAGAGGCCGAAACTGTGGTTTACAGGTAACTAACTACATTAGAAACTTTACTCACCAGAGCTCTCACATTATGAAAACCACCAAAAACGTTCAGGACAAAGACACACAACATATATATATATACATATATACATACAACAACCTGCCAAATCAATTCTATACAATGTTTAGATTAAAACAGTGGAAGAGGCCAATGGGCACCCTCTGCTCTATATAGGTTTGACCTTTGACCCGGTAGTGCACCATATAGGGAACAGGGTGTCATTTGGGACACAGTATGGAAAGAGGAGTGTTGAGGGCGGAGCTTCACGGGGGAGCATCCCTTACCCTCGCTCTCTCAGGACTTTTACCATGTCTTTTATTTTTTGTTCTTCATCCGTTTCATTGTAGTTCATGATTATATGCAAATAAAATATACTTCAGTAAGCTCATGAGTGTGTCCCGTGTGTGTTTGGATATGTGTGTTCTCCTAAGTGTTGTTTTTGGGTATGTGTGTTTTCTGGTGTCTTCCGAGGTGCCCGGATAGAATAAACCTCTTGCCGCAGACGGGGCAAGGGAAGGGTCTCTCTCCCGTGTGAATGCGCCGGTGTATCTTTAAATAGTTAGAATGGGCGAAGTTGGCCCCGCAGTCGGCACAGCTGTAAGGCCTTTCCCCCGAGTGAGACCGTTCATGAGCCCTCATGTTCCCCCTCTGCGCGAAACCCTTCCCGCACACGGAGCAGCAGTGTGGTTTCTCTCCGGTATGGGTCAAGTGGTGGACTTTCAGGTCCCCAGAGCTGAAGAAGCTTTTCCCACAGTCAGAGCAGAGGTATGGTCTCTCTCCCGTGTGGCTTAGCCAGTGAGTCTTTAGGCCTCCTGACCGAGCAAAGGTCTTCCCACATTCAGTGCAGCAGTACGGTTTCTCACCTGTGTGTGTGCGTTGGTGCCGTTGCAACTTGGACTGGTTGAAGAAGCCTATCCCGCAGTCCGCGCAGGTGTACGGTCTCTCTTCATTGTGCGTCAGCTCGTGGCTCTTCCGGTGCCCCGGCTCGGCGAAGCACTTCCCGCACTTGCAGCAAGAGTACGGTTTCTCTCCGGTGTGTCCTCGCTCGTGCCGAGCCAGCTTTGACGGTTTAGCGAAGATCTTGCCACAGTACGAACAAGTGTAGTCGGGGGCCAGCTTCTTGATTCTGGTGTGGGTATTCTCATGTCTCTCTAGGTGTGATGGTCTGTCAAATGTCTTCCCACAGTCAGGACATGGATGAAGCTTCTTCGCAGCCTTCTTCTTCTGGTGTTGTGGTTGCCCTGTTGCCACGGTCACTTCTGGAAGATAGTCTGGGTCCGACTTTATCCTGTCTCCTATACAGATTGAATAAGACAGACAAATACTTCATTTTTATTGAAGACTGTTCAGCAAGAGGAGACAGACAAGCACCTGGGGAGAACACTGAGAAAGGATTGTCGTGGATGGGGATTAAACCCTGGTCTCGAGTGGGGAGTCATACATGTGAGGTCCCGGGAGTTGACACTCAATCACGGCTATGCACAGATTATTACTTTATTGTTCCTAGGGGGGGGGGGGGGGGGGGTAATGTTGTACGGTGTACAGAAACTTCTGTACTATATGAAAAATGGTCCGGTACTAGATTTTTTGGACCTTTCGCTACTTCTGCCATGTGTCTCACGTGTGTACTGATTGAGAGGGTTGAGTCTAGTCATTTGTCTGAGTCTAGTCATTTCTCTTCTCACGGCCTCAGTAACTAGCTAGGCTACTTGCGCATGCGATGGGGAATCATCTAACACCAAATGAGAGCCAGTTGGAACTGAGACCCTTGGGTACCAGGGGACAACTGGCCACCTGGGGTAACTGGCCCCGCCCCCTGTAATTCACATTAAGACCATAAGATGTCACCAAATTATTTTCCCACTGCTATTGCTCAACAAAAAATGTCCTCTGTCATCACAACTTTGAGATATTTAAACAAAAACGATTTTGTGGTAAGTTGATCTAATTTTTGTACATTTTTTAAAAGTTGTAGATATTGGAATATATCTAACATTGGAATATGAGTCCACCTGTGGTAAATTCAATTGACTGGACATGATTTGGAAAGGCACACACCTGTCTATTTAATGTCCCACAGTTGACAGTGCATGTCAGAGTAAAAACCAAACCATGAGGTCGACGGAATTGTCCGTAGAGCTCCGAGACTGTGTCGAGGCACAGATCTGGGGAAGGGTACCAAAAAATGTCTGCAGAAATAAAGGTCCCCAAGAACACAGTAGCCTCAATCATTCTTAAATGGAAGACGTTTGGAACCACCAAGACTCTTCCTAGAGCTGGCGAAACTGAGCAATCGGGGGAGAGGAGCCACTCTGACAGAGCTCTATAGTTCCTCTGTGGAGATGGGGGAACTTTCCAGAATGAAAACCATCGCTGCAGCACTAGACCAATCAGGCCTTTATGGTAGAGTGGCCAGACGGAAGCCACTCCTCAGTAAAAGGCACATGACAGCTCGCTTGGACTTTGCCAAAAGGCACATAAAGACTCTAAGACCATGAGAAACAAGATTCTCTGGTCTGATGAAACCAAGATTGAACTCTTTGGCCTGAATGCCAAGCATCACGTCTGGAGGAAACCTGGCACCAAACCCTTCGGGTGAAGCATGGTGGTGGCAGCATCATGCTATGGGGATGTTTTTTAGTGGCAGAGACTGGGAGACTAGTCAGGATAGAGGTAAAGATGAACGGCGCTAAGTACAGAGATCCTTAATGAAAACCTGCTCCAGAGTGCTCAGGACCTCAGACTGGGGCGAAGTTTCACCTTCCAACAGGACAACAACCCTAAGCACAAAGCCAAGACAACAGAGGAGTGGCTTCGGGACAAGTCTCTGAATGTCCTTGAATGGCCCAGCCAGAGCCCGGACTTGGATCCGATCGAACATCTCTGGAGAGACCTGAAAATAGCTGTGCAGCAATGCTCCCAATCCAACCTGAGAGCTTGAGAAGATCTGCAGAGAATGGGAGAAACTGCCCAAATACAGGTGTGCTGAGCTTATAGCGTCATACCCAAGAACATTTAACTTCTTATGGCTGGGGGCGCTATTTTCACGTTCGGATGAAAAGCGTGCCCAGAGTAAACTGCCTGCTACTCAGGCCCAGAAGCTTAGATATGCATATTATTAGTAGATTTGGATAGAAAACCCTCTGAAGTTTCTACAACTGTTTGAATGATGTCTGTGAGTATAACAGAACTCATATGGCAGGCAAAAACCTGAGAAAGAAATCCAACCAGGAAGTGGGAAATCTGAGGTTTGTAGGTTAAGTCTTTGCCTATCCAAGATACAATGTAAATTTGGTCTGATTGCACTTTCTAATGCTTCCACTAGATGTCAACAGTCTTTAGAACCTTGTTTCGGGCTTCTACTATGAAGGTGGAGCGAATAAGAGCTGTTTGAACCAGGTGTCTGGCAGAAAGCCATGAGCCAAGTCTCGAGCGCGAGCTCTGTTCCTTTTCATTTCTAAAGACAAAGGAATTGTCCGGTTGAAACATTATTGAAGATTTATGATAAAAACATCCTAAATATTGATTCTATACATCGTTTGACATGTTTCTACGAACTGTAATATAACTTTTTTGACTTTTCGTCTGGACTTGTGCATTTGGATTACTAGACTAAACGCGCGAACAAAAAGGAGGTATTTGGACATAAATGATGGACTTTATCGAACAAAACAAACATTTATTGTGGAACTGGGATTCCTGAGAGTGCATTCCGATGAAGATCATCAAAGGTAAGTGAATATTTATAATGCTATTTCTGACTTTTGTTGACTCCACAACATGGCGGGTATCTGTATGGTGGCTGAGCGCTGTACTCAGATTATCGCATGGTGTGCTTTTGCCATAAAGCTTTTTTGAAATCTGACACAGCGGTTGCATTAAGGAGAAGTATATCTTTAATTCTATGCATAACACTTGTATCTTTTATCAACGTTTATGATGAGTATTTCTGTAAATTGATGTGGCTCTCTGCAAAATCACCAGATGTTTTGGAGGCAAAACATTACTGAACATAACGCGCCAATGTAAACTGAGATTTTTTAATATAAATATGAACTTTATCGAACAAAACATACATGTATTGTGTAACATGAAGTCCTATGAGTTCCATCTGATGAAGATCATCAAAGGTTAGTGATTCATTTATCTCTTTCTGCTTTTTGTGACTCCTCTCTTTGGCTGGAAAATGGCTGTGTTTTTCTGTGACTAGGCGCTGACCTAACATAATCAGATGGTGTGCTTTCGTCGTAAAGCCTTTTTGAAATCGGACACTGTGGTGGGATTAACTACAAGTTTGTCTTTATAATACTTGTATGTTTGAGGAATTTAGGTGTATAATACTTGTATGGTTTGAGGAATTTTAATTGTGAGATTTCTGTTGTTTGAATTTGGCGCCCTGCACTTTCACTGGCTGTTGTCAAATCGATCCCGTTAACGGGATTTCAGCCGTGAGAAGTTTAAGGCTGTAAATCGCTGCAAAAGGTGCTTCAACAAAGTACTGAGTAAAGGGTTTGAATAATTATGTAAATGTGATACCATTATTTTAATTTAAAAAAAATGTAAACTGTTTTTGCTTTGTCATTATGGGGTATTATGTGTTGATTGGTGAGGGGAAAAACAGTTTAATACATTTTAGAATAAGGCTGTAACCTAAAAAAAAAATTGATAAAGTCAAGGGGTCTGAATACTTTCTGAAGGCATTGTATGTGCTTTTGTCAGTATTATATTGTTAAGGCTAATATTATATCACCCACCAATGCACTCATGATTTAACTATGACAGCTATATATTTCGACCATCTATGTAGCTAGCTCGTCTGGGCCTGCTAGTCGTGTTGCTAGCCAGCCAGCAGCCCTTGGCAGAGCATTGCACCATGGGAGGTGAAATTCATTCTGGGAATCGTAGTATGCTGTGTGGACCATAGAATCCATTCTATTTCTACGGTGTGTGGACTAGGGCAAGACAAGAGCGTCAAAGTATTTTTATATATTGTTTTGGAACTAAACTATTACATACAATTATTTAGCTGATGAATGTAATTTGACCCAATATTATGACCATCGATGAGCAAAATAACCCTGATATGTATGAAATTACATTTTAAAACAGTTTAGATTTAATTGTACAATTATTTAGTATGCTCTGAGTCTCATATGGTTTTGCAGAAGGAAAATTAAAGATTTTTCTGTTATTAAATATGGTGCTTTGTTTTTGTTAAATAAATTCAACATCGAATAACAGTTAAACATATTGTTCCAATTTTTAGTTTCGTATCGAGTATGTTTCCGTATTGAGTATCGTGATACAAAATTCTGGCATTGTGACATCACTAGAAACTTGTTTTTAGTCTCTCAAAGAAAATAATTTGTTTATATGCATTGTTACTTTTTTCTAAACTCCTAATTGTCAGAAAAGTGTTTTTATGTAACTTCAAAAGATTTTCAAGAATTTTCCTGAAAATGTTTTGTGCTATATCTACACATTTTAAAACCCAATTCTTAAAAACAAACAAATGTTAAAGGGACAAACTTTGACAGATTTTATTTTATAAGATGGTTGCCAAATTGTGTCAGCAACGTGAATAAGATTTACACTACCAACACGCTATTGTTGTATTACGTTCCAGCTACAGACAAACTCACAGACAGTCATTGTAAATAAGACTTTGTTCTAAATTCACATGCCTGGCTAAAAAATAAACAAGACAAACAATACAAGCCAAAAATGTTTATGTCAAAGTGCCATGGTTAACAATGAGACAGAGCAAATCTCTCTCAAAAAAGTGTAACAATCCCACACTAGAACAGAGGGTAGGCATGTCTGTCTTGTTTTACTGTGTGGTTTTAGCATTGATTTAGAATACCAGTTGTTCCCGCCAAAATTAGCACCTAGATCTAGACGCACTGCTCTGCACAGGGGTTTCTCTGTTTTTCTGAAGAGCAAATCTCTCGTTCTGTGTCTTCACCAGTTTTTCTGCAGATTCATTCGCTCAAGTAACTAAGCTTGATAATTTGCAAGCTAGTTTTAGTTGAACGGCCAGGTATCCAGTTAGGATTCCAGACCAAAACCAAACCCATCAAACTGCCTGATAATCACAGACCAGCGCCCGCATTCACAAAGCGTCTCCGTGTGCCAGCGCTGATCTAGGATCATTTTTGCCTTTTAGATCATAATGAATAAGATTATGTGGACCGGAGGCACCTGGTCCTAGATCAACACTCTTAAACTACCACCAGCTGTTTTATTAAATTGCAGACAGAAACTTGCTGTTTGTACTTCAACGAACATTGCATGGAAAATATAAGGGAAAATACAACTGACAAGTCACACTGTCATTCAGTGGTGGCTGCTGAGGGGAGGACGGCTCATAATAATGGCTGGAACGGAGCCAATGGAATGGGATCAAACCCATAGAAACCATGTGTTTGATTTATTTGATACCATCCCGCTAATTCTGCTCCAGCAATTACCACGAGCCCATCCTCCCCACTTAAGGTGGCACCAACCTCCTGTGCTGTCATCGTATCTTTGTACTCCCTGACGATGTCCATGCTGCCGAAACACGCCGAGGTTTTAAATCTTTCTTCTATTGAACATGCCGTAACAATAAATGCATTTTAATGATATGAAGAGTGCCTTGGTCCTTGTTTCTTTGATGACCAATTAACTGCTCTACCATAGATTTCTACCTGATCCGAACTTATATCCTCTGAACAGGCCCCTGGACTTACCTGGGTAAACCATTTCATCTTCCTCTGCTTCTGCTTCATCATCTTCCTCCTCCTCTTCTTTGATAATCATATTAAATCTTGGTCTTTCTGCCACGGTGGGACCTGGGAGGTGGCCTGAAATAACCAAACCAATATAATTAATTGCCAGCTAATGCTGTAATGCTGGAGATGCATCGTTGGAGCATTTGTTCCACTAGGAACTGAAGGGAATAAGTAAGGGAGAATCTCAGTTTAATTTGCTTGATTCCTTGTGTCCTCCTTGCTTCTTTCTCAAAACCCATTGAATGAGGTCAGAGGTTCCTCCCCTCTGACCTTTACATTCGATAATTTTTCAGAAGGAGAGAGGATGCGAGGAATCAAGGAAACGCAATTGAGATTCTCCCTAAGTCAACATAATGCTCTGGTTAGGCCTACCTCTAGTTGGGATTCTCCCTAAGGCAACATAATGCTCTGGTTAGGCCTACCTCTAGTTGGGATTCTCCCTAAGGCAACATAATGCTCTGGTTAGTCCTACCTCTAGTTGGGATTCTCCCTAAGGCAACATAATGCTCTGGTTAGGCCTACCTCTAGTTGGGATTCTCCCTAAGGCAACATAATGCTCTGGTTAGGCCTACCTCTAGTTGGGATTCTCCCTAAGGCAACATAATGCTCTGGTTAGGCCTACCTCTAGTTGGGATTCTCCCTAAGTCAACATAATGCTCTGGTTAGGCCTACCTCTAGTTGGGATTCTCCCTAAGGCAACATAATGCTCTGGTTAGGCCTACCTCTAGTTGGGATTCTCCCTAAGTCAACATAATGCTCTGGTTAGGCCTACCTCTAGTTGGGATTCTCCCTAAGGCAACATAATGCTCTGGTTAGGCCTACCTCTAGTTGGGGTTTAGCACTGAGGTTTACCTCTAGTTGCCTCTACTGTTATCTTTGATCAGTCCCGGATCCAACTCTTTTTTTCATAGTATTCCATTCATAATCGTTTTGTTCACTGCCTTATATTTTTTACACATTTTACACATTTTTTACCCATAGGTACATTTCTAGGATTAGCCTAATCTCCCCCAAGCCTCTCTCATTGGTGGGAGAAATGCAAAACTGACCCAAGATCAGCGTCTAGGGCCAACTTCACGCAACATGGACTTACCTGGATCAGCCATGTCACTATCTCCCTCTTCCTCTTCCTTCACAGTCACATTGGGTTCAGGTTCTGGGGCAGTGGGACTAGGAAGGTAGTCTGATTCCGACTCAGACCCGGGGTTCTCGCCAAAATCCATTTTTGAATCCTGCTCTGCTTTTGGGCTTGTAATTGTGTACTCTAGTGTAGATCCATGATTATCTGTGGGTTCAATGACACATACACACAATGATGTGAGGTTATTTAACACAGGGTTTCCCAAACTGGGTACTGGGGCCCCCCATGGGGACACGTTTAGATTTTTGCCCTGGCACTACACAGCTGATTCAAGTATTTGTGCTAGGGCAGAACCAAAACCTGCAAAAAAAATTTGCATGCACTCTTGACCACAGCCTCATGGCCTGTTAACACAGGTGTGCCTTATTGTTAATTAAGGGTGTGGCATCGGGTATAAATGTTTGGCCATCAGTTCAGTCAGAGGATCCCCTTGCTGGTGTAGGTTGGTGTGCCCTGGAAGGATGGGAGTGGTGATGGCATTCATTCATTAAAATCAGTTGTTTTATAGCAATGCTCTTATTCCACCTAGAACCGGTCTTCTGTGGACACGCCCTGGACACTGTCAAGGCTGCTAATAAGGACTACTTGCATTGACAAAAAAAATAACTGATGCTCTTTCACTGACTATACACACACTCACCACATAAGCTGCTGCTACAGCTCAGTCTTATGCATCTTGATGCCTAGTCAATTTACCCCCTTAGCGATATGTACATAATTTACATGGTATCCCTGCACATCGACTTGGTACTGATACTCCCTGTATATAGCCATGTTAATGTTATTCACTGTATTTATTCCTTGTGTCACTACTTCTATTTTTATAGGACCCTGTAAGTAAGCATTTCACTGTTAGAGGCAGGTGACAAATCACATTAGGATGTCTTGTTTGTTGATTAAAGCACATTTACATTGTCAGCAACTGTCACTAACCTTGGTCATTGTCTTATAGGCATACTACAAAAATGTATTTCTTTTTATTTGACCAGGTAAGTTGACTGAGCACATTCTCATTTACAGCAATGACCTGGGGAATAGTTACAGGGGAGAGGAGATTAATGAGCCAATTGTAAGCGGGGGTCATTATTGTGCATTTGAGAATGAACAAAAAACGAAAATAAATTGTTGCAGCGTATCTTTTAATTATCATGCTCCACCCCTGATGAGAACCTGTTGTGCAATTGCTTAGTGCTAGTTATTTACCAGAAGACCTCACCACTTTAAACAGGCGGCGTAGATCGGCTCACTTCAAAGATTCATAGTGTTACAAATGCAGGTTTTTGACCGTCACGCTCTAGTTTACATGTGATTGTATTATCATAGACACAAGGAGAGAAGAGACGCTAAACAAGATGGATAATATTAGCTAACAATATTAGCTAACTGAGCTAGCTCTCGCCGAAACTGACTCGTCCTTATCGTAGCATTAGCCAACTAGCGTTCTGGTATATAGTGCTAGCTTGGGTGAGCACATTTTCAATATAGTTGCGTACATTTAATTGCCCGATAAAACAAAATTAGTTAACTAGCCAGCTAGCTGTTACTCACCTCGACTTCTCTAGCGGATGTTATGACTGGAGATCTACGTCGACATTCGATTGCTCTGGCCTGAGAGCGCAGACAAACAGGAAGTTGTTGCCTTATCGTTAATTCCCCAAGACTGCAACTGTATTTTTCTCTCAATATACAATGTAAAACGCAAAACCTTGAGCAACAAGACAACTGTATCTGGACGCACAGAAGAACCACAAAGCGAAAATAAGGTGATAATATTTTAATGCCACGCAATATAGTCGTAGAGATAATTGCTAGCTAGGCTGGCTAGCTATCTAGCTAACGTTAGCCAGCTAGCTATAACTACCGACAATGGGTCCGGGTAGCTATAGCTACCAACGTTTATAACCGATATATAGCTCGAACCCTACACTGAATCCAGAATTAACCCCTAGCTCCTTATGCACTTATCTATGTAGCTAGAACTGAGAGGATTGGATAGCAGTCTGTTTGCAATACAGCAATAATTCCACCAGCCTGGCCTTTCGAAGGGCGTGATGGAGTACAGTAGTTGAGCTACTAGGCTATATTGCTTAGCTACAGCCGAACACCTATGAGATCAACACACTTCTAAGGGGTATCTTGTCTAACAATCACCTGCAGTTGAGCCCTTGACAAAGTATTTATTTAATGGTAATTAAAGTAGTATCAAATGATTTTATTCTTCAGGAACAGAGGACAACAAGTGAAAGACCTTGGAGTAGCTTACTAGAGAGCACCGCACGAATTTCAGCTGTTCAACAACTTCATAATTTCTGTTACCGCGTGAGCAGGACAATATGAATCGTGAAAGAGAAACGTTGATGGATGAAATTGAAGAGAGTTTATGGACTTTAACAGAGGACAATTTACGCTCCCTTTGTGAATGCAGTGGAATAGGTGGCAAGGACGGATCCGAAATTAAAGGAAAGAATCAACGAGCACTACGGCGTAAAATCATGGAGGAAACATGGGAAAATGAGGATTTAATGAAATCTGAAGATCGGGGAATGTCATGGTTACTCCAACTGAAAGAGGACATCAAAAGGATACAGGATGCTGGGGGTGTGGCCTCCAGACAATCAGCGTCAGCGCATGTGGACGACGGAGCACAAGGAAACTGCAACGCAGAACGTAAAGAGGATGGAGGGAATCTTTATAGTTACCAGAACAACCCTCACCTGTCCCCCTTCCAAGAATCCCCGGGTAGTGCTTCACTTGGACTCGAAAGCAGGAAAACACCAGGGCTGAGTGGAACGGTGAAAGGAGGAGAAGAGGAGGAGGAGGAGGAAGATTTGATTGAGGCAGCAGGGAAGAGTGTTAAAAAACGCCAGCCGAAACGCACAGTGAAGAAACCCCACTGCTGCTCAGACTGCGGCAAAAGCTTCAGTCACAAAAGTCATTTGACTGTTCACCAGCACACACACACCGGAGAGAAGCCTTACCACTGTACGCAGTGCGAGAACAGTTTCTACTGCTCATCTTATCTGATATCACACATGCGAACGCACACCGGTGAAAAGCCCTACCGCTGCTCCGACTGTGGGAAGAGGTTTGGCCAATCGAACGCCCTGAAGCTACACCGCATGCGAAGGCACACCGGTGAGCTGCCATTCTCTTGTTTAGAGTGTCCGAAACGTTTCGTCACGTCGGCACACTTGAAATCCCACCAGAGAGTCCACACGGGAGAGAAGCCCTACCACTGCTCGGACTGTGGGAAGAATTTCTCCCACTCGAGCGCCCTGAGACTCCACCAGAAAACCCACAGCGGAGAGAAACCTTTCATCTGCGAATGTGGAAAGAGCTTCATTAACTGGGCCCACTTAAACTCCCATCAAAGATCCCACACCGGTGAGAAGCCTTACTGCTGCGAGCAGTGTGGCAAGTGCTTCTCTGAATCCGGCACCCTGTCAAATCATCAGAGAACCCATACTGGGGAGAAGCCTTACAGCTGTGATCAGTGTGGGGAGAGGTTCGCTCAGTCGGGATCTCTGACGATCCACCAGAGGACACACACAGGAGAGAAGCCCTATGCCTGCGATCAGTGTGAGAAGAGGTTCATTACCTCTAGCCACCTGAGACGCCACCAGAGGACTCACACTGGAGAGAAGCCTCACCTCTGTGATGAATGTGGCAAGAGCTTCACGCGGGCCGGAGCCCTGGCGAGCCACCGCAAAACACACAGCGGAGAGAAACCCTACAGCTGTGATCTGTGTGGGAAGAGTTTTGTTCAGTCTGGGCAGCTGACGAGCCACCAGCGCACACACACAGGAGCCAAGCCGTATGGCTGCGATCAGTGTAGTGAAAGATTCACTCAATCAGCCACCCTGGCCAATCATCAACGAACACACACGGGAGAGAAGCCCTATGGTTGTAATCTATGCGAGAAGAGCTTCGCTCAGTCGGGGCACCTAAAAAGTCACCAGAAAGCCCACGCCAGAGGAGGAATGTGTCCTCTTCCAACCCTCTCCTCTCCGACATCTGTTCCGGTACCTTCTGTAAGTTCTAAATGGTCCAAAACTCAGCTGCCGGACTCCTCAGCCACACCAAGTTCTGAAACTACATCACCAGTGTTCTATGTGAACACTGGCTACCCGCTACACACAGCACCTTCTACTACTAAACCCCCTTATTGACCTGTTTTCTGAACCAGTGGTTGTCAAACCTCTCCTCAGGGACGTTTTGTGTATTTGATCTATTCCAGAACTAGTACACCTCATTCAACTAGTCAACTAATCCTAAAGCCCTTGACTAGGTGAACCAGGTGAGCTACTTCAGGAATATAACAAAGTTGTGAAACGTTGGGGTGTCCAAGGAGAGGTTTGGAAAACACTGCTCAACACTGTGGACACTATGGGGTGGTTTCCCGGACACAGATTATAACTTAAAAAATAATTTAATAGAGATTCTCCATTGAGCTTGTTTTTTTAGTTAAGGGCTAGGGTAGTGGGGTAATATTTATCATAAATGCATATATTATATATACCTCACATGCGACTCGTAATAAGAGAACAACAAAAAAGCCCATTTTAATTCATTATCTGACTCCATAAGATAAATGCCAATATGCAAGAGACTATAGTTAGTGTTACAAGACATCCTTCTAGGCATGGTCAGAGAGAGAAAGAGGGAGACAAAGTAACCATGGCCCATAGCTCATGGGAGAGAGAAAGAGGGAGACAGAAACCATGGCCCATAGCTCATGGGAGAGAGAAAGAGGGAGACAGAAACCATGGCCCATAGCTCATGGGAGAGAGAAAGAGGGAGACAGTAACCATGGCCCATAGCTCATGGGAGAGAGAAAGAGGGAGACAGAAACCATGGCCCATAGCTCATGGGAGAGAGAAAGAGGGAGACAGTAACCATGGCCCATAGCTCATGGGAGAGAGAAAGAGGGAGACAGAAACCATGGCCCATAGCTCATGGGAGAGAGAAAGAGGGAGACAGAAACCATGGCCCATAGCACATGGGAGAGAGAAAGAAATGGAGAGAGTATCTCACCACAGCAGTTCAGGAACCAAAAAAGAGAGAGGCAATGAATGTAAGACCTTTTATAATGTCAGAGCTGTTTGAATTCAAAAACTGAGTTGTTGACCAATAGCATTACTGTAAAGCTAACCTCCAATCAGATATCGTACCTACAGACCTGTAAAGACAACAGAACCCCTGACAATGGGGTTGGAGAATAACACAGATAAGACGACACAGAGGACATTCTGGCTTACAGTCGATAAGAAGGGTCTCTTCTGGGGCTGGCCTGCCCTGAACTAGTATTAAGCGTTGTCTCGGAAACCGGCTCTATGGGCTAAACAACATCATACTGACCTGTTTCAATGTCATAGAACATGTCATAGTGAACTGTGTGTGTGTGTGTGTGGGTGGGGGGGGGGGGGGGGGGGGGTGTTGAGGGGTGTATCTTTTATGCTCTCCCATTATCAATTAAGTTGTTATAATGTAGAATGTTTTAACAATAGTAGGTATGTATTCATGTATTCAATTGATCAATAAATTCAACCCAGTATCTTCTCAACAATGTCAGCTTATCACCTTGATTGTTTAGTACACTTAAAAATATATATATAATCTGTTTTAATATAAGTGCATTGAGTGTGGGAAATGTGCTCTACAAAATATAATTATTGTTATTAAAAAATGATGAAACGACTCGTGAAACTGTAATAAAGAATACATCTCATAATATACAAGGTCAAGCACTTTTCATGCTTTGTCTTCACATGATAAACACATCTGGACTCTGAGAGGTTCCTGTTCCAAGTGGGTGTCAGGTAAAAGTAGACGATAGCAGACAACAGGATTCTTAGTGAAAGGGCTGTTGTTGAACGTGTTCTTGATTTATAGATCCGGTAAAATCTTATCCAGGATCTTTCCTAAGTAAGATTAGCCTACATGAGACGCTTATTTGTTACTACTTAAATTAAGTTTTTAAATCTAAATTAACGTTTGATTGGTCTGGTATTTCAGCTCATCGAACTTGAGATCCTGGAATTATTTCCCAGCAACCCCCTAATCTTTATCTAAAGGCTGCGACTAACAAAGTAAATGTAGCCTTACTTATTTGTCATGTGAATAAACTCTGAGGAAACAACATCTTCCACAATGGATCAGGTGAGTTTGTATGCTTTTCAACAGCATGGGCACGCTGTTCTGTATAAAGTGTTTCAAATATGCTTGATTGTAGAGCAGAGGAAAAAATGCATACAAATGTACATTTTGTTGTGAGCAATTATTTTTTACATAAATGACATGAACATACAAAACATCAGTATAATACAGCTGGAGGTCAAAGTTAACACGTTGAAACAAAATGGATACTTCAAAAACGGTATGAAGAGAAAAGGAAAACCCGAGACTCGAGACAAAGTGACTGAGAAGAAACCTCCTGCACCTTGTTCTGGGGACAATAAAAGGCCGCTCTACAATGTGCGGTTTTCACACGCAACACAATGCCACAGATGTCTCATGTTGAGGGAAATGTGCAGTTGGCAGAGCTGTTGCCAGATCATTTCATGTAAATTTCTCTACCATGAGTCTGGTAGAGAGAACATTTTACAGAAAACATTTTATATTTTTGTTCAGTGTTCAATAACATTCTCAGTAACGGTTACAGAATTATTATTTTTCTTCTTACAGCTGTTATGTTGTTTATCTACATTAGTTGAATGCACTGACTATGTCACTCTGGATAAGAGCTCCTGCTGAATGACCAAACTGTAAAGGTAAAAACAAACAAATTCAAAGTATGCTGGATATTATTCTAATTAAATTAACATTAAATTACCAGACCAAATCTGAACCAATTATAGACGTCTTGGCTATGTTTCACAAATTTGAACAGCACAGTTCAGTACGGTACAGGACAGTAGTGTTATTCAGTAGAGTACAGTACGGTACAGTAGAGTTTAATTCAGTTGTGTACATTAGAGTAAAGTAGGGTACAATACAATACATTATACTGAACTATACTTTACTTTCCTGTACTGTGCTGCTCTCTAATGGACTGTGCTGTACTGTGCTGCTCTCTAATGGACTGTGCTGTACTGTGCTGCTCTCTAATGGACTGTGCTGTACTGTGCTGCTCTCTAATGGGCTGTGCTGTACTGTGCTGCTCTCTAATGGGCTGTGCTGTACTGTGCTGCTCTCTAATGGACTGTGCTGTACTGTGCTGTACTGTGCTGCTCTCTAATGGACTGTGCTGTACTGTGCTGTACTGTGCTGCTCTCTAATGGACTGTGCTGTACTGTGCTGTACTGTGCTGCTCTCTAATGGACTGTGCTGTACTGTGCTGCTCTCTACTGGACTGTGCTGTACTGTGCTGCTCTCTAATGGACTGTGCTGTACTGTGCTGCTCTGTGCTGTACTGTGCTGTACTGTGCTGCTCTCTACTGGACTGTGCTGTACTGTGCTGCTCTGTGCTGTACTGTGCTGTACTGTGCTGCTCTCTACTGGACTGTGCTGTACTGTGCTGTACTGTGCTGCTCTCTAATGGACTGTGCTGTACTGTGCTGCTCTAATGGACTGTGCTGTACTGTGCTGTCATGTGCTGCTCTCTACTGGACTGTGCTGTACTGTGCTGCTCTCTAATGGACTGTGCTGTACTGTGCTGCTCTCTAATGGACTGTGCTGTACTGTGCTCCTCTCTACTGTACTGTGCTGTACTGTGCTGCTCTCTACTGGACTGTGCTGTACTGTGCTGTACTGTGCTGCTCTCTACTGGACTGTGCTGTACTGTGCTGCTCTCTACTGGACTGTGCTGTACTGTGCTGCTCTCTACTGGACTGTGCTGTACTGTGCTGCTCTCTAATGGACTGTGCTGTACTGTGCTGTACTGTGCTGTACTGTGCTGCTCTGTGCTGTACTGTGCTGTACTGTGCTGCTCTCTACTGGACTGTGCTGTACTGTGCTGCTCTCTACTGGACTGTGCTGTACTGTGCTGTCCAAACTTGTGAAACATAGACGTCTATGTTTGGGTCAAATCAAAAACGCACCAAAAACACACGGCCGGAAGACATTGGCGTCGGTCCGTGCTTAGTGGAATAATCTATCCAGCCTTGTCTGGCGTATTTTGTTTTGTTGACATTTGGAAAGTTTACTGACAAATTTTCTCGTTACATCAGGCTTGTCATTACATGCATTTTATTCGCATAACAAGGTTAGCTAGAAACCAGGTTACTGACTTGCAGTGGCGACCCATCATTCAGGGCAGAGCCCCACATTTTTAGCAACATTTAATTATATTTTTGGGGCTTGCCTGTTTGCATGTTGTTTTGGCATTAATACGTGTCACATATCCGTTTGCAAACAATGTTTAAAAATATATATAATTGAGTTAATAAAACCTCATACAAACTTGGTCTCTTTGTTTTCTTGAGTAAGGCAGCTCCAAAATGAAGGAGTTTTAGCCTAGCTCAGTGCTTTCTGTGGTGGTGGCGCAAGTGTTCTGTCGCTCAGTGTTCTGTCACTCATTGGGACACTATGTCACCGCCAAGTCTAAGGGTAGAGCTCGAAATTCAAGCCCCTTGGGGGCTGCCATAGAGTTACATTAGAAGTGGCCATCCAAGAAGGCTCAAGGTCATTGACCACAGAGATAATGACGTTGAATCACGTTATATCTACAGTGGGGAGAACAAGTATTTGATACACTGCCGATTTTGCAGGTTTTCCTACTTACAAAGCATGTAGAGGGCTGTAATTTTTATCATAGGTACACTTCAACTGTGAGAGACGGAATCTAAAAAAATCCAGAAAATCACATTGTATGATTTTTAAGTAATTCCTTTGCATTTTATTGCATGACATAAGTATTTGATACATCAGAAAAGCAGAACTTAATATTTGGTACAGAAACCTTTGTTTGCAATTACAGAGATCATACGTTTCCTGTAGTTCTTGACCAGGTTTGCACACACTGCAGCAAGGATTTTGGCCCACTCCTCCATACAGACCTTCTCCAGATCCTTCAGGTTTTGGGGCTGTCGCTGGGCAATACGGACTTTCAGCTCCCTCCAAAGATTTTCCATTGGGTTCAGGTCTGGAGACTGGCTAGGCCACTCCAGGACCCTGAGATGCTTCTTACGGAGACACACCTTAGTTGCCCTGGCTGTGTGTTTCGGGTCGTTGTCATGCTGGAAGACCCAGCCACGACCCATCTTCAATGCTCTTACTAAGGGAAGGAGGTTGTTGGCCAAGATCTCGCGATAAATGGCCCCATCCATCCTCCCCTCAATACGGTGCAGTCGTCCTGTCCCCTTTGCAGAAAAGCATCCCCAAAGAATGATGTTTCCACCTCCATGCTTCACGGTTGGGATGGTGTTCTTGGGGTTGTACTCATCCTTCTTCTTCCTCCAAACACGGCGAGTGGAGTTTAGACCAAAAAGCTCTATTTTTGTCTCATCAGACCACATAACCTTCTCCCATTCCCCCTCTGGATCATCCAGATGGTCATTGGCAAACTTCAGACGGCCCTGGACATGCGCTGGCTTGAGCAGGGGGACCTTGCCTGCGCTGCAGGATTTTAATCCATGACGGCGTAGTGTGTTACTAATGGTTTTCTTTGAGACTGTGGTCCCAGCTCTCTTCAGGTCATTGACCAGGTCCTGCCGTGTAGTTCTGGGCTGATCCCTCACCTTCCACATGATCACTGATGCCCCACGAGGTGAGATCTTGCATGGAGCCCCTGATCGAGGTTGAATGACCGTCATCTTGAACTTTTTCTATTTTCTAATAATTGCGCCAACAGTTGTTGCCTTCTCACCAAGCTGCTTGCCTATTGTACTGTAGCCCATCCCAGCCTTCTGCAGGTCTCCAATTTTATTCCTGATGTCCTTACACAGCTCTCTGGTCTTGGCCATTGTGGAGAGGTTGGAGTCTGTTTGATTGAATGTGTGGACAGGTGTCTTTTATACAGGTAACGAGTTCAAACAGGTGCAGTTAATACAGGTAATGAGTGGAGAACAGGAGGGCTTCTTAAAGAAAAACTAACAGGTCTGTGAGAGCCGGAATTCATACTGGTTGGTAGGTGATCAAATACTTATGTCATGCAATAAATGCAAATTAATTACTTAAAAATCATACAATGTGATTTTCTGGATTTTGTTTTAGATTCCGTCTCTCACAGTTGAAGTGTATCTATGATAAAAAAAATTACAGACCTCTACATGGTTTGTAAGTAGGAAAATCTGCAAAATCGGCAGTGTATCAAATATTGTTCTCCCCACTGTATAGTAGCTTTGATTGTACTGATCATGTCAACATCATACTTTTGAAATCTTAGCTCGCAGTCATCATCATGTATCAAGTCGACAATCTACTGGGAAATCCTTTTTAATCCTTGTCATATGAAGAGAAATAATGAAGAGAAAATATAGATAAAACGTATCGGTTCTCATCGGCTATTGGACATAAACCTTACACAACAAGTTGGAAATTGCAAATTTAACAATGAGTGCTTTGGAAGGAATAAGTGACTAACTGCAAGCATTACAAAGCAATCATTAGCCTGCTATTCAGTGGAGTGGATGTGGGGTCCCAAGTCTAAGATTAAGGGTCTCTTTTCCTAGTTTAAAATTATAAACATTCAACATTGGCCATGCTGTCAATTAAGCATGATTTGTGCCACGCTCAAAACAACTGTTAACTCAGAAATGCAAAATCTAAATTTAGTTAGCTCAAGACAACTGGGAACTCAGGAAAAACGAGCTACAACTGGGAAAATACGTTTTGAACTGTCATCAACTCGGAATTATAAATTGGTAACCCGGGCCTCTTTCAAGCGCTACAACCTGAAGATCTCTGACATCATCATGATTCAACCTTTTTTTCTTTCTTCGAGTTCCCAGTTGTCTTAAAAGCACCATAAACCCAGAGAATGCCAGACTTTGATGACAAAGTTTGATGAAAAAATTTGCCCACGAAGGACCGCTGCGCCACCTTCCTGTTCAAGTGAGCACAGCACAAGGTGAGTCCAAAAAATGTATTGTGTGCGGCTGCATAAATTATGTAATATGCCAGGGAGAGATGTATTTTTTTTCTTCGTTATTTTACCAGGTAAGTTGACTGAGAACACGTTCTCATTTACAGCTACTACCTGGGGAATAGTTACAGGGGAGAGGACGGAGATGAATGAGCCAATTGTAAACTGGGGATTATTAGGTGACCAGATTGGGAATTTAGCCAGGACACCGGGGTTAACACCCCTACTCTTACGACAAGTGCCATAGGATCTTTAATAACCTCAGAAAGTCAGGACACCCGTTTATCGTCCCATCTGAAAGACGGCACCCTACACCGGGCAGTATACTGTAGCTAAGAAAGTAGTACTAAGTGTATGTTGTGTAGTAAGCTGTTAGTAGCCTATGTGCCTCACCCTAATTTGGTCTATCTTCACCTCTTAATTTCACCTACTGTTCTGACTTGGTGGTGCACATGTAGCCTATAACCTGTTTTTGAGAAATGTAATCATTGAATATTGTAAGAGCTTTCATTGTCTGCTTATATGCCCCCTTTATTTATCCTACAGTTCTGACTTGGTGTACAGGGAGAACACTGTAAGAACGGCCCATGTTCTGAATTCTGTTGCTGTACATTTCAAAAGTGCTGAACAAATAGTTATATTGACTACGTCTGTCCTAGCTCACTCAGTAATGTCTTAATTGAAATTACGGATTGTCTCTTATCCACTTGTTGTCCGCTTTTGCCATAGTTTGTACATCTCAATTGCCAGTATAACCCACATTTGTTTAAGCAAGTCAGCCATATCAGCTATGTTTTTTTTAAAGGCAGTAAATGAGGGTGAATGTTTCGCTGCCAGACAAGGCTCCGCTGATAGCCAGGTGTAGCAGTCGTAAGGTTGTGGGACTGCTGTTGGAACTCTGTTGTTGGGACAGCTTTATGTAGGCCCTAACAGTTTGTGGGCACCATTTGTCACCGTTATAGTGCAACTAATGTATTGTTTAGTGTTGTGTTGTATTGTGTAGTGCCCCACCAAGATGTACATGCCAAAATAGCCACTGCTGATTTGAAAGGTAATGATTGGTATTTAAAATTTTAAAAATAAAAACTCCCGCTAGCCCATGTCTCCACTAATCCAATGCTTTTAGATTTGTGGGAAGTAGAATGGTTGCACACTTAAGGAGATATTATAGTAATGCACCCAATCAATCAGGTTTGAATACTTCCTGTGGTCACCAATCTTCACCCAATGAAAACATCCGTACTCTCAACAAGAACTTTGTGGTCCAAGTATACTGAATGGAAATATAAACGCAACATGTAAAGTGTTGATCCCATGTTTCATGAGCTGAAATAAAAGATCCCAGGAATGTTCCAGGCATAAAAAGCTTATTTCTCCAAAATGTTGTTCACAACTTTTTTTTACATCCCTGTTAGTGAGCATTTCTCCTTTGCCAAGATAATCCATCCACCTGACAGAAATTACCTAGTGGTCGGTTCCAGATCTCTAAACAGAAGTTCTATAGAAAACAACTAGTGAAGAGGTTTCAAATCTCTAAATTAAGGTTCTATAGAAAACAACTAGTGAAGAGGTTCCGGATCTCTAAATAAAGGTTCTATAGAAAACAACTAGTGAAGAGGTTCCAGATCTCTAAATAAAGGTTCTATAGAAAACAACTAGTGAAGAGGTTCCAGATCTCTAAATAAAGGTTCTATAGAAAACATGTAGTGAAGAGGTTCCTGATCTCTAAATAAAGGTTCTATAGAAAACAACTAGTGAAGAGGTTCCAGATCTCTAAATAAAGGTTCAATAGAAAACATGTAGTGAAGTGGTTCCAGATCTCTAAATAACGGTTCTATAGAAAACAACTAGTGAAGAGGTTCCAGATCTCTAAATAAAGGTTCTATAGAAAACATGTAGTGAAGAGGTTCCAGATCTCTAAATACCGGTTCTATAGAAAACAACTAGTGAAGAGGTTCCAGATCTCTAAATAAAGGTTCTATATAAAACAACTAGTGAAGAGGTTCCAGATCTCTAAATAAAGGTTCTATAGAAAACATGTAGTGAAGAGGCTCCAGATACCTAAATAAATATTAAATGCACTGGTTTGCAGGACACGATGAAGGGGGTTAGTGCTCCTGATGGATTATCTTAATTCATATACTTTCCCATATGTAAAAATAATATATTGACATTTTATGTTTAATTCAATTTCATGTAAATATATTCCAATGTATATTTTTTCCGAATGGGTTTATCAATTGATGTATGCTATAAAGTTGAATTGAGTAATATATGTTAGTGTTTTTTTTTGTTTTTTTTTTAACCTGTGCACGCCTTTTTTCATGTTAAGAAGTACGAAGGAATCCTTAGACAACTAAGCCTCGTAATGCTAATGAAATAACAGAAAAAGCTCCTCTGAACTTCAAAATTCATTTTTTTCACACTTTATATTTGCCTGAAAACATCCCAAATGCAGCAAAAATGTCTCCTGAAGTGAGATTACACGAAGCATCATCAGTCATATCTGCTCTAGCCATAGAGTTTACCATTGGTGGGGAGAAAGAGAGAGCGGTCCCAGCTAATGGTGGATCACGTACAGAGCTGGTGGAAAAAAGTCAAAATTGGAAAGTGTCGCAGTAGCTTTTGATAAAGAATAACTTCAAGACTAAGCAGCTGCATTATAAGTGGGATGCACTGTTGAGCGCTACATCCTGAGGGATTTGTGCTGATTGTACGGAGATTGTGAAAGCCGGTTAAATGGCGTCCCTTGAGAAGGCAAGAACAAGATGTATGTCAGGAGAAGTGCCTTATTATCATAAGGAGACGTATACTTGGAATAAGGAGGAGGAATTCAGGGAAAAAGAGATGCAGGGGAGGTCTAAGAGAGAGGGAGGAAGATGGTGAGCTTGAATCGCTTAAAAATGGCGGAAAAAGGGAGATGGTTTGTTAAAGAAGAATGGTAGAAAGTGTAAGCAGAGGGAGCTGAAGACAGGATGAGAATTGGAAGTGAATGAGGTTGAAGTATCGGAGGTGGTGGGTGTGGTGAAGTTCTCAGGCGCCCGACCCTTGAACCGAGGGTCAGGATGAAGATGAGTCTATGACAGTAGGAGTGAAGTTTTTGGAGAAAGTGGACCCTTGCCTTTTTGCTGATCCATTTGTGGTTTCAGGGTGGGTGAAAACAGAGCTGGGTGCCTTGAAATCAGTGAGGGTAACCAGAAGTGGTCTTGTGATAATTGTTTATGTTTCTGCTGGTCAGAGGGAGAAGGCGCTCGGAGTTAAACGAATGGGGACAAGAAATGGGAATTGTTTTGCACTCAAGAGAAGGGTGCCATTGAAAGGAGTGATTACTGGGGTAGCAGTAAATGTAAAAGTTGACCAACTGAAGAGGAAGACTTTGGGTGTTTGTGATGCTCGTTGTTTGCTGCGAGGCAGACAGGGTGGCGAGAGTGGTGAAACAGAAGAGTCCTTGTCTGTTCTTTTGAGTTTTGATGTTGAGTCTTTGTCCGACAAAGTGATGTTAGAATATATAAGTTAACCTGTGCAAGCTTTTATACCGAATACATTATGTTGTTACAGGTGTCAAGCTTATGGGCACGTGGCAGCAGTGTGTAAGAGGGAGGTTCCTAGGTATGAGAAGTGTGCAGACGGGCATGAGACAAGGGAATGTGTAGCATTGGGGAAAGTAGTGGTATGTGTTAATTGTAGGTGTCCCCATGGGTCTGGGGATCAGAAATGTCCCGTGCGAGATAAATATTTATATTTTATTAATTTGTAGATTTTTTCGTGAGTGTGGTGTTAGATGGTAGGGTATTTGAATATCTTATTTAACAATTTAAAAAATCAAGCAACGTATAAAGGAGTTGTACTCCAGTCTAGTAAGTTGCGGTAATGCAACATATTGGATACCAATCGCCGTTAAACCTCATCGAAGAAGAAGTTTACCATTGATATATCGATACTCGACTGGTCTGGTCTGTGTGTGATGACGGCATAGCAGAAATTGGAACCAAGTAAAGAATGAGGAGCTAGCCCTAACTAGATTAGTCTTCCAACATAGTGGGAATTTCTAAAACTGATCTCAGAACAACGTTATCGAAGGAACATCGAGCGAAAGTCACGAGGTTTACTTCTTGTTCAGGTTGGACAGAGACGCGCTGGCCTGTTAGCTAGCTAGCCTTTCTACTGTACCTGGTAGGTAGCAAAGGTTACAAACGTTAGCACTACTGTGATTTACAACCTGATTTCAATCTTTTTTGGAATAGCAAGAAATGTATTGGTGAATTACATCGATCATGCATTGAATTGCATTCTTACTGTACGTCATATCGAACCTATTTATAAAACCTCTTATAAAGTTGGTTTTGTAGCATATACTGGGAATTTTATGTTTTAGACTGATATGATTATGTTTGTTTCATATCTGCAAAGTAGTTCAAACGCTGTCGGTTCCACTTTAGAGTTAAGCAAATGATTATCAAACCAAAGCCCTAAACAGTAGCTAATCGTTCACAGGGTTGGTGGTGTACAAAAACATCAAACTGGCTCCAAATCACAGCTGGACTGGTATTGTTTGCTGCATCCATTCGGAATGCACCGTTTAAGTTTCAATGACTCAATATTTCTGACAAAAACGGACGAATGTAACTAAGGCTGGGAATATCAAAACAATCAAACTAGCAATGACAATGATCACAAGGCAGTCATAGCGTGGCTAATAGGCTAGCCTGCGTATCTATTTATTTAACATGTTAAAAGCACGGAACCTAACATTAGCTAGCTGCTGGGAGGATGTCATGTCATTGGAGGAGTGGGTGAGTGACCGACTTTTTCCCCCTCATATCGTTTTTCGGTGGCTACAACTAGATGCAGGTGTCATTTGGTTAGCTAGAAATACATTTGGTTATCTTTGCTAGCTAGCTATGCTGAACTTGAACGACTGCTATCCAGTTAGCATATCTCTTGCGGTTCGTAGAAGTCATTCTGGCAATCTACTCCGATTTCAAAGGACACTGGTCTGTGTGCGCATGATGCAGAATAGGTGAATTTACCAACACGCAACACCAGCTGAATATATTACTTTAGAATTTTCACAAATGCCTTATTCTACATCAGGAGTCACCAACCCGTCGATCGTGGTCGACAAGTCGAAATTGGAAGCATTCCAAGTCGATCGGGAGGAGTTTTCAAAATCAGAGAGAAAAGAAAATCATAAATGTTTGAATTAATTCATTATTTTTTAAGGAGGCCTTTATCACCTTGTTACTATTAAAAGGGAGCACAATAGGTGAGAACATTTACAACGAGTTTAAACGTTATGTGCATGATAACAGCATTCCCATTCATAAGCTGGTAGCGAGGGCACTACAGACGGGGCACCAGCAATGCGTGGGGTGCATTCGGGCTTCGTTGCAGTGTGCTGTCGTGATCCCGATTTCCCCGAGTTTTTGAACGAACACTGTGTGATCCATCAGCAAGCACTAGCTAGTAAAGTAGTGGACTCGTCTCATGTCATGACACTTGTTGTTATTATTGTTTATTCAATTCGCGCAAATGGACTTTAGCACCGCTTGTTTAAATCTTTATTAGATGAGTTTGACGCCGCATATGGTGACTTGATTCTCCACGCTTGCGTAAAGTGGATGAGTCGCGGGAAAGTACTGCAGCGATTTGTTGACTTGTTGCCCGAGATCAAATCGTTTCTGGAGTCACGAAATGAGGAGTATGAGGAACTGTCTGATGATGCATGGCTGCTAGACTGAGGTTTCCTCACGGACATAACAGCAAAACGGAACCAGCTCAACTATGAGCTTCAGGGAAAAGACAAAGACGTGGCAAACATGATCAGCGCTGTCAGTGCCTTTTAAGGCCAAGGTGGGTGTGTTTCTCAGCTGAGGAATGGAAGGCTGGTGCACTTCCCAAACCTGGAGAAAATGTAGCAACACATCGGAAACAAAGATGCTTTTCCCCAGCAACAATTCTGTTCCCACCTGGAGAAACTGGCATCTGAATTCAACAGGCGTTTTCAGAAGTTCAATGACATAGGAGTGGTTGTTGCATTTATCTCAAACCCTTACCTCCCCATTGAGATTGAGGAGGTGTCTGCCAAATTTCAGCAAGTATTTGCTTTACCAATCGGAGTTGACATGGAGATAATTGAATTGCAAAAGGACATAGGTTTGAAAGCAAGATCAAGAGACCGTGACTCTTGGGTTCTTGTAAACACTGAAAAGTTTCCCCTCCTTTCATCCTGCGCACATGAGGTAAAGGCCTACTTTGGATCAACATATCTCTGTGAGATGGCCTTTTCACAGATGAAAATGATCAAGTCAAAGAACAGCTCTTGTCTATCTAATAGAAGTCTCACACAGTGTCAGACTTGCTGTGTCAAACTATGAGCCAGACTACAAAGCACTTGCTGATCGTGTGCCATCACATTGAATGTGTGTGTGTGTGGGGAGGGGATCTCATACACAGCCATCAGTGAGTGGCTATTGCCAGTTTGAAATCTGTTGTAGGCTACATTGTTTACAAAAGGATATGAACTGTGTTGTATGCTGTTCAAAAAAGGGCAAATAGAACAGTACTGTACATGATTGGCTTAGGCCTGTAATTGACATATTATTAAAGTTTTATATGAATGGTAGTAGGCCTGTAATTGACTGATTATTTAGGTAATGAATGGTAGTAGGCCTGTAATTGACAGATTATTTAGGTAATGAATGGTAGTAGGCATGTAATTGACAGATTATTGAGGTAATGAATAGTAGTAGGCCTGTAGTTGACAGATTATTGAGGTAATGAATGGTAGTAGGCCTGAGCTTGACAGATTATTGAGGTAATGAATGCTAGTAGGCCTGAGCTTGACAGATTATTTAGGTAATGAATGGTAGTAGGGCTGTGATTGACAGATTATTGAGGTAATGAATGGTAGTAGGACCTGTAATTGACTGATTATTGAGGTAATGAATGGTAGTAGGCCTGTAATTGACAGATTATTGAGGTAATGAATGGTAGTAGAGCTGCACTTGACAGATTATTGAGGTAATGAATGGTAGTAGGGCTGTGATTGACAGATTATTGAGGTAATGAATGGTAGTAGGACCTGTAATTGACTGATTATTGAGGTAATGAATGGTAGTAGGCCTGTAATTGACTGATTATTGAGGTAATGAATGGTAGTAGGCCTGTAATTGACTGATTATTGAGGTAATGAATGGTAGTAGGCCTGTGATTAACAGATTATTGAGGTAATGAATGGTAGTAGGCCTGTGATTGACAGATTATTGAGGTAATGAATGGTAGTAGGCCTGTAATTGACAGATTATTGAGGTAATGAATGGTAGTAGAGCTGTACTTGACAGATTATTTAGGTAATGAATGGTAGTAGCCCTGTGATTGACAGATTATTGAGGTAATGAATGGTAGTAGGCCTGTAATTGACAGATTATTGAGGTAATGAATGGTAGTAGAGCTGTACTTGACAGATTATTTAGGTAATGAATGGTAGTAGGGCTGTGATTGACAGATTATTGAGGTAATGAATGGTAGTAGGCCTGTGATTGACAGATTATTGAGGTAATGAATGGTAGTAGGCCTGTAATTGACTGATTATTGAGGTAATGAATGGTAGTAGAGCTGTACTTGACAGATTATTTAGGTAATGAATGGTAGTAGGGCTGTGATTTGTGTGATATTATTTTTGAACAATTGAATGATGTGACTGTTGTCCTAATATTTTGAATGCTAGTTGCACTTGAGAATTGTCATTTTGAAGTGTCTTGAAATATATTTTAAAAAGGGAAAGTGAAACAGTACTGAGACTGGTCCAGACTGCTTTAGCCACTAAATACAGAGCTGTGTCAATACCAGCAGCTGTTTTCAGGACAACACTGGGATTGAAAGCTGTAGCTACACGTTGCATGTTGTCCATGATGAAAATACGAGTAAATCCAATGGACCTTTCAAATATCTGCTGTAGCAGAGAGCAGGAGGTGCCATTTGACAGAGAAGCTCTCCACCCTATAAAGCGCCATCAACAGCTCGATTAACAAGTCTGGTTGTGCTTTAGACTTCCCTTCTCTCAGCGTGACCAGGGCAGCGGCAGTCTGAACACAAAGTAACCCTTTTAGGCCCCACTTCTTCCACCCACCCCAATGCCCAGACTAGTGCCAGCAACACAGCAGAGAAGACTGAAACAGCATCAGACATCTGCCTCCCCTGGTGCATCTGAAACCGGGGAACATGTATCCCAAACCCTGCTCTCCCACTGCCTGGGTTCCTTTGTGAAGATCCGCAAGTAGGGACCCCATGCCCACGTCATTGAAATGTCTCCCTTCCACAGATCTCCCTATATGATGTCATCTTACTTCCTAGGTATTAATCAAACTAAGACAAAACACAATAGATGTAAACCACCATGTCATCTTGACATGCATAACCTTTTCATGTCATTTTATGACTATACCAACATGAATATTTAATTTAAACATGCCTGAATATTCCTAAACCAATTTAACACTCAAAGTAAAAAGAAGCAAAATCTTAGGGTGAAATGACAGATGCAATCGTTAATGTGTTCTAATCTTTCATTTTCATTACAGGCCATTGACTTCATTGCTGTTGTTGCCACGTGAGCAGGACAATATGAGTGGAGAGAGGGAAACGTTGATGGATGAAATGGAACAGAGTTTATACACTTTAACCAAGGACAATTTACGCTGCCTGTGTGAACGCAGTGGAATAAGTGGCATGGATGGCTCCGATGTTCAAGGAAAGAATCACCATCACTCATTGTGCTGTAAAATCCTGGAGGAACTTTGGGAAAATGTAGATTCAATGGAATCGGAGGAGCAGGGAATGTCTTGGTTACTCCAACTGAAAGAGGACATCAGAAAGATACAGGAGAATGGTAGTGGTGCACCTTTGAGTCCCAGCCAATCCATTGATGATGATGCTGTAGACTGTGATGCAGATGAGAACCAGAAGGACATGGATTGGTTACCTAGCACAAGGCTGGAGGCGGAGCGCATGAGTCCCAGCCAGTCCTTTGAGGACAATGCTGCAGACTGCGATGAAGAATGGAATGAGGAGGACAGGGATTTGTTGCCTAGCAAAGGCCTGGAGGTGGAGCCAGCTCCAGAGAGACACACACCAGAGCAGAGGGAGAAGAGAGTGAGTGGGGCCCCCTCTCTGTCCTCTCCTGGTAATGCCTTACTGCTGGGTCTGAAGAGGGTGTCTGTGTGGCTGGTCGACTGCAGGAAAACACCAGGGTTGAGAGGAACTGCTGGAGGAGGAGACGAGGAGGAGGAAGGAGACGTGATTCATCAAAGTAAGTGCAGCAGGATACCTTTTGTTTTGGTTCTAAGTACCATTGTGAAGTTTAGTTGTTGTTATCTAACATTACAGTGCAGTCCAGGGGCCTCTGATATCAACGTTTTCTAAGTTGCATCAACACCTTTTTCCATTGTAGAATCGTTAAACATAGAAGAGAGCAACATGTTGCCAAGGGTTTTGATACAATTAACGTATAACCATGTATCTGACAGTTGTGGCTGAAGACCGAGCTCATTAGAATAATACCCAGCATGCTATGAACGTGTTTTGTTTTTACATTCAGCAAGAGCTCTTATCCAGAGCGAATTTAGTCAGTGCATTCAACTAATGAAGATAAACAACATATCATAGTTGTAATAATGAAAAATATATTTCTGTAACCGTTCTTGAGAATGTTATTGAATACTGAACAAAAATATAAAATGCAACAGCCCCAGCCAATCAGAGTTAGTTTTTCCCCATAAAAAGGCTTTATTACAGATAGAAATACTCAGTTTAATAAGCTGTCTGGGTGGCTAGTCTCAGACGATCCTACAGGTCTTGCATTGTTACACATGATCTGTGGTTGTGAGGCCGGTTGGACGTACTGCCAAATTCTGTAAAACGACTGTAAAACACCTAGAAGGCCAGGATCCCGGAGTTGCCTCATCACTGGTTAGGTTGAGACTGGTGTTTTGCGGGTACTATTTAATGAAGCTGCCAGTTGAGGACTTGTGAGGCATCTGTTTCTCAAACTAGACACTAATGTACTTGTCCTCTTGCTCAGTTGTGCAGTGGGGCCTCCCACTCCTCTTTCTATTCTGGTTAGAGACAGTTTGCGCTGTTCTGTGAAGGGGGTAGTACACAGCGTTGTACGAGATCTTCAGTTTCTTGGCAATTTCTCGCATGGAATAGCCTTCGTTTCTCAGAACAAGAATAGACTGATGAGTTTCAGAAGAAAGTTCTTTGTTTCTGGCTATTTTGAGCCTGTAATTGAACCCACAAATACTGATGCTCCAGATACTCAACTAGTCTAAAGAAGCACAGTTTTATTGCTTCTTTAATCAGAACAACAGTTTTCAGCTGTGCTAACATAATTACAAAAGGGTTTTCTAATGATGAATTGGTCTTTTGAAATGATAAACTTGGATTAGCTAACACAACGTGCCATTGGAACACAGTAGTGATGGTTGCTGTTAATGGGTCTCTGTACGCCTATGTAGATATTCCATTAAAAATCATCCATTTCCAGCTACAATAGTCATTTACAATATTAACAATGTCTACACTGTATTTCTGATCAATTTGATGTTATTTTAATGGACAAAAAAACTTTTGAACGGTGGTGTATAAGTCAAGCAAACGTTCAACAACAGCCCTTTCACTAAGAATCCTGTTGTCTCCTATCGTCTACTTTTACCTGACACCCACTTGGAACAGGAAGGTCTCAGAGTCCAGATGTGTTTATCATGTGAAGACAAAGCATGAAAAGTGCTTGACCTTGTATATTATGAGATCTATCCTTCATTCCAGTTTCACGAGTCGTTTCATATTTTTTTTATAACAATAATTATGTTTTGGAAGCACATTTCCCACACTCAATGCAGTTATATTAAAACAGATTATTATACTTAAAAAATATATACAGTACCAGTCAAAAGTTTTAGAACACCTACTCATTCAAGGGTTTTCTTTATTTTTACTGTTTTCTACATTGTAGAATAATAGTGAAGACATCAAAACTATGAAATAACACACATGGAATCATGTAGGAACCTAAAATGTGTTAAACACACATTGATGACAGCTTTCCACACTTGACATTCTCTCAACCAGCATCATGAGGTAGTCACCTGGAATGAAATTCAATTAACAGGTGTGTCTTGTTAATTTGTGGAATTCTATTCCTTAACGCATTTTTGCCAATCAGTTGCGTTGTGACAACGTAGGTGGTGGTATACAGAAGATAGGCCTGTTTGGTAAAAGACCAAGTCCATATTATGACGACAACAGCTCAAATAAGCAAAGAGAAACGGCAGTCCATCATTACTTTAAAGGTCAGTCGATATGGAAAATTGAAAGAACTTTCAAAGTTTATTCTAGTGCCGTTGCAAAAACCTTCAAGCGCTATGTGGAAAATGGCTCTCATGAGGACCGCCACAGGAAAGGAAGACCCAGAGTTACTTTTGCTGCAGAGGATAAGTTCATTAGAGTTAAATGCACTTCAGATAGCAGCCCAAATAAATGCTTCACAGAGTTGAAGTAACAGACACATCTCAACATCAACTGTTCAGAGGAGACCGCGTGCATCAGGCCTTCATGGTCGAATTGCTGCAAAGAAACCACTACTAAAGGACACCAATAAGAAAAAGAGACTTGCTTTGGCCAATAAACACGATCAATGGACATTAGACCGGTGGAAATCTGTCTTTTGGTCTGATGAGTCCAAATTTGAGATTTTTGGTTCCAACCGCCGTGTCTTTGTGCGACACAGAGTAGGTGAACGGATGATCTCCGCATGTGTGGTTGCCACCGTGAAGCATGGAGGAGGAGGTGTCATGGTGTGGGGGTGCTTTGCTGGTGACACTGTTGGTGATTTTTATTGAGAATTCAAGGCACACTTAACCATTATGGCTACCACAGCATTCTTTAGCGAGACGCCATCCCATCTGGTTTGCGCTTAGTGGGACCATCATTTGTTTTTCAACAGGACAATGATCCAAAACACACCTCCAGGCTGTGTAAGGACTATTTGACCAAGGAGAGTGATGCAGTGCTGCATCAGATAACCTGGCCTCCACAATCCCCCGACCTCATCCCCTTGGAGATGGTTTGGGATGAGTTTGACCGCAGAGTGAAGGAAAAGCAGCCAACAAGTACACAGCGTATGTGGGAACTCCTTCAAGACTGTTGGAAAAGCATTCCCCATGAAGCTGGTTGAGTGTGCAAAGCTGTCATTAAGGCAGAGTGTGGCTACTTTGAAGAATTTAAAATTACACTTTTTTGGATATAACATGATTCCGTATGTGTTCATAAATGTGATGTTTTCACAATTATTCTACAATATAGTAAAAAATTAAGAAAAACCTTTGAGTACATGTGTCCAAACTTTTGACTGGTACCATGTGTATTTGTTTTGCTATTTAAACTTTTTTTTACGGTAACCGCGGTCCTTTAGCTGGCCAATAACCGTTATTCAAAATTCCATGAACTATTTGATTCATGGAACTATTTCCATGAACTATTTGAACAATACTTCTCAAGGACTGGTTTTGCATGTCAAAGATTTTTTTTTAAATCCTAAATTACAATGCAGTCTAGGGAATTTGATTATCTGATGAATGGTTTTGATGATACCTCAAAATGATGTAACTTCTCTAGGACAAACTGTATTCAATGTTTTGATTGTTTTTCCTTGTTCACACAGGAAAAAGACGTGGCTATTGTGGATCCTCTGGGAAGCCTCAACAACAACATCATCATGATGCTGATGACCCAGACTGGAGTCTCTCTGAATCAAAACACGTCAACAAACAACCGCAGAGACGTACAGGGAAGAAATCTCACTACTGCTGCACTCAGTGTGGGAAGAGTTTAGCTGGTTCAGCGCAACTTAAAATGCACCAGAGAATCCATACAGGAGAGAAACCTTACAGCTGCTCACAGTGTGGAAAAAGTTTCAGTCTAAAAGGTAATCTTAAAATGCACCAGAAAACACATACAGGGGAAAAAATTCACCATTGCTCTGACTGCGGGAAAAGTTTTGCACAAAACTCCACTTTAAAAGCACACAAGCAAACACACAAGCCTGCCGCAGAAAGGCTTTACCAATGCTCCTTCTGCGAGAAGACGTTTTGTATTTTGGCAACCTTTAATTTCCATATGAAAATGCACACCAAAGAGAAACCGTTCCAATGTTCTGACTGCGGAATGCGGTTCATTCATTTCAGTTTACTGAAAGCACATGAACATAAACACAAGCCCTCCGCCGAAAGGCCCTTCCGCTGCTCTGAATGCGGGGCGTGTTTTACTACAAAAGGTAATTTTAAATTTCACCAGCTGACGCACAACCGGGGAAAGAGACCTTACCGCTGCTCTGAGTGTGGGAACTGTTTCTCTCATCCGGTGTATCTGAAGAATCACCAGAAAAGGCACAGTAAAGAGAAGTCTGTTGTCTGCGACCTGTGTGGAAAGACCTTCAACCATCCTGATGACTTCAGAATTCACATGAAGATACACCGAGGAGTGAAACTGCACAACTGCTCCGACTGCGGCAGCAGCTTCATATTCCGCCGCCGTTTAATAACACACCAACGTGTGCATACTGGAGAGATGCCTTATGTCTGCAATCACTGTGGGAGGAGGTTTTCGCTGTCTCGTACTCTGGTGAATCACCAGCGAACGCACACGGGGGAAAAACCTTACCACTGTTCTTTCTGCGGGAAGAGCTTCAGTCGGTCACAAAACCTAGCTGCACACAAGAGAACTCATACTGGAGAGAAGCCTCATGCTTGTGATCAATGTGGGAAGAAGTTTTCCCGAACCGACGCGCTGGCTGTACACAAACGCACCCACACCGGAGGCAGGGTAGCCTAGTGGTTAGAGCGTTGGGCTAGTAACCGAAAAGTTGCAAGTTCAAATCCCCGAGCTGACAAGGTACAAATCTGTCGTTCTGCCCCTGAACAAGGCAGTTAACCCACTGTTCCTAGGCCGTCATTGAAAATAAGAGTTTGTTCTTAACTGACTTGCCTAGTTAAATAAAAAATGTTAAATGTAAGTCGCTCTGGATAAGAGCGTCTGCTAAATGACTTAAATGTAAATGTAAATGTAAATGTAAATGAGAAGCCTTACAGCTGTGATATATGCAGGGAGAGGTTCACCTATTTAGTAGCCATGTTGAAACATAAGAAAGGACATGGTCATCTTGCAGGTGATGTACTCTGTGCTGAACAGCCTTAGAATGATCGAAGCTCTATGAATAGACTTTATTGTCCATTGTTTAACTTTTAGACTAAAGGGATTTGTCTTTTTGCTTACAATCTACCCATCTAGAGAGGGAGAGAGAGAGAGACACAAGCACACACGGTGGCAGGTAGCCTAGCGGTTAGAGCTTAGGGCCTGTAACCGAAAAGTCACTTGTTCTAATCCTCGAGCCGACAAGGCAAAAAATCTGTTGCTGTGCCATTGAGCAAGGCACCTAACCCTAATTGCTCCTGGGTCGCCGCTGATCATGGCTGACCCTGGCCGCGACTCCACTCTCCGATGGCGTCTCAGGGGAAGTTGTGATATGCAAAAAACAAATGACCAATTCACACGTGTATATAAGACACACTTGTACATGTGAAATAAGGACAATATAAACACCAAATTATTATTATTATTATTATTATTATTGTTGCAGACACACACACATGGGTTGGGAGCAGAGCTTTGTATGAGAGTGGTTACTTAGGGTTACGTTTTCTCAGCCCCGTCCCACAGCTGCCAGTGGACTGAAACACAAAGCCAGGATTGTGGCTTTAAACTGCCTGAAATTACAGGGTTGTGTACATACATTCAGTATCTGACAGGGAGACCTAACCTCTGCTCTTCTAGTACTGGGGTGGAGTTTCCCATAGCTACAGATCTATATAGGATCAGCTTCTTCTCCACAAATCCAAGCCTTAAAGCCCCTGTCAGTCTTTGTAATTTTACACTATGAGGTCGAAATAACACTCTGAAATTGTGAAAATTATGATAATGCCCATTTTGTGTGAGTGCATTTTATTTATTTATCAAAATGCGTTTTTGGGCAGAAATGCCTTCTGGAACATGTGAACTTTCATGTGCCTTAATAGCAAACTTGTATTCCATCCATAAATATGAATAAAATTGTTAAATTACTAGCCTAGTTGGTTTAACCACGGAAAAAGTCAGGAACCTTCCCGCTAGCCATGATTGTCTGAGATAATGGATGGGCTGGACATGCTGGGAGATGAGTGTGGATTGGTCTGCCATGTAGCATGCTTCTGTCTATAACGTGAGATGTTCAGTATGTGTTGATAGTCCTTTCTACCGTGCCGTTTTTGAAAGATATAACGTTAGCCATCGAGGACTACAAAAGTTTTGCTACTTTTCTCAACAACATTAATGCCCTGAATTTAGCAGGCGCTATCGACAAATCAGTTGGAAAAAGTGATGGGCTACTTTCTGCACACGCCACGGTCAGTGTGAACCAGTGACTTGACACAACGCTGGCCAAACAAGATGTAGTTACAAATAAAAGGGAGTTAATGGTTCCAGTCTGCCGTGAAGCGTTCATCTATATATACGGGTAAGAGTCTAGCTCCATTTTCAGATACAAGTTTCTAATTTTGTCAGAAAGTCGCTTTATTGCCAGTTAAAGGTTAGTTAGCTAGCGAACGATAGCTTGCTGGCTCTCTAGCTAACGTTCCGTGTATGATCTGTGTCGTAACATTATTCGAATCAGAAAACCATTTGCATTGCTAGGTATAGCCTAATGTTAGCTAGCTAACATTGAACCTAGTTTGTGAGCTTTAGCTACCTGCCGATTCATACCACAGCTAGATACATGTCTGAACAAAAGACTCCACTTCAACCGGATTATTTAACGACACGTCAAATTAGCCAGGTGTGTCTGGGGGAGATTATGGCCATCTATTGTATTTCATGAACATGTGTACATTTGGGGCGGCAGCGTAGCCTAGTGGTTAGAGCGTTGGACTAGTAACGGAAGGTTGCAAGTTCAAATCCCCGAGCTGACAAGGTACAAATCTGTCGTTCTGCCCCTGAACAGGCAGTTAACCCACTGTTCCTAGGCCGTCATTGAAAATAAGAATTTGTTCTTAACTGACTTGCCTAGTTAAATAAAGGTAAAAAATAAAAATAAAAAAATGTCTAGACAATAGGGACCCATCCACTTAGCTAGATGTGGCTGGGGGAGTGGTTTAGCATTTCTTTCACATGACCCATCAATTCAGATAAATGTGTCGGGTAAGCGTCATCTAACAATTACAAAATATGTAAAAAAATATATATATATATCTGGACACTTCCTGTTTTTGATATTGCTACTATGCAAGTAACCATTTCACTGTACCGTTTACACCTTCTGTATGCTGTGCATGTGACAAATAAACTTTAATTTGATATAGCGTGTGTTTAGGACATGGCCCACTCATCCTTTATTAAGAGCACACAGTGCCACCTACAGAACAGAAACAGATTAACTGACAAAAGCATTTCCAACGAACTCCCCTCGGTTGAGTTATATACAGTTATTTAAAAAATATGCATATATATTAAAACATCTTGCATATCTTAATTTATTTCCACAATTAACAAATAATATGCATAATAAAGTTGGCAGTTCATACGAAGGATTGTTACCTATAATCTTTAGTGTAAGGGAACCAATGTTATTTTGTCTTAACTACGTCTGTTGATTTGTAATTGTGTGTTATGCTAATCTGATGGTAGTGCAAGTGATGTGCAATGTGATGGTTGATGCTGCCTCTCTCATTGCTACAGTAATATTGGTTTACACCTCAAATGTTGCATTGATATCGACTGTTTGCAGATATGACCTGTATTTACTGTTTGTCTGATGTTCTCATTCATTAACAAAGAACTCCAGTTCGTTTCAGAATGGGTGGCGAGGAATAAGTTAGTCCTAAATATTTCAAAAACTAAAAGCAATGTATTTTGGACAAATCATTCACTATACCCTAAACCTCAACTAAGTCTTGTAATAAATAAATGTGGAAATTGAGCAAGTTGAGATGACTAAACTGCTTGCAGTAACCCTGGATTGTATGCTGTCATGGTCAAAACATATTGAGTCAACAGTAGCTAAGATGGGGAGAAGTCTGTCTATAATAAAGTGCTTCTCTACCTTCTTAACAACACTATCAACAAGGCAGGTCCTACAAGCTCTTGTTTTGTCGCACCTAGACTACTGTTCAGCCACAAAGAGGAACTTAGGAAAATTGCAATTGGCTCAGAACAGGACAGCACGGCTGGCCCTTGGATATACACAGAGAGCAAACATTAATAATATGCATGTCAATCTCTCCTGGCTCAAAGTGGAGGAGAGATTGACTTCATCACTACTTGTATTTGTTAGAGGTATTGACATGTTGAAAGCGCCTAGCTGTCTGTTTAAACGACTAGCACACAGCGCAGACACCCATACATACCCCACAAGACATGCCACCAGAGGTCCCTTCATAGTCCCCAAGCCCAGAACAGACTATGGGAGGCGCACCGTACTATATAGAGCCATGACTACATGGAACTCTGTTCCACATCAGATAACTGATGCAAGCAGTAGAATCAGATTTAAAAACAGATGAAAATACACCGTATGGGGCTCCCGAGTGGCTCAGCGGTCGAAGGCACTGCATCTCAGTGCTAGAGGCATCACTACAGACCCTGGTTCGATTCCAGGCTGTATCACAACTGGCCGTGATTGGGAGTCCTATAGGGCGGCGCACAATTGGCCCAGCGTCGTCCGGGTTTGGGTTTGGCCGGGGTAGGCCGTCATTGTAAATAAGAATTTGTTCTTAACTGACTTGCCTAGTTAAATACAGGTTAGGTAAGGAACAGCAGGGACTTTGAAGCAACACATTAAAGGCACACACACATGATAACAGATTTTGTGTCGGAGATATGTGGTAGTGGAGTAGGGGTCAGAGGGCACATACTTAGTGTGTTGTGAAATCTGTTATGAATGTTTTGTAATGTTTTTAAAATTGTATAGCTGCCTTAATTTTGACAGACCCCAGGAAGAGTAGCTGCTGTCTTGGCAGGAACTAATGGGGATCCATAATAAATACAAGTACAAAATAAACGGCTGGGGGTAAGGCTCAAAATTGACATGCATATTTAGCAAGTATCAGATTTTTACACACTAGAGTCATTATTTCCAATGGCAATCTACCAGCATTACCTTGAAAAAAGAAGCAGCTTAAATGCAGAGGCTGGCTGAATTCAATAAATGTAAGACTAAGCAAGAACAAACTTGCAGTCCTTGCATCCATAGCTCAGTCTGAGAATTTGAGAGTGGTTACATTTCTCCAGCCTCATCCCTCAGCTGTTTACCCAAAAAACGGACTGCTTTGTCGGGGTGACTTTTGCTGTTGGAATCCCAGATTGCTCCATTAATTAAAGTACAATATTTTATGGTATTAAAAATCTGTTTGCTGAGTAATAAGTCCACAGTCACAAAGGAAGTGTATGTAGATCTACATGTTTTTAATCAATGCTCAACATTTCACCATGAAAAACATATTTTATGAAACACAGGAAAATGGTAAGACTTTGATCTTCAATACTTTGGTCTTGTTTATTCAGCAACTTCTTTTCCCTATAAGAAGAAAGAAAAAATATAATGGATCAGTAATAATAATGAACATGATAAATATATGGATAGAATATAATGTATCAGTAATAACAATGAACATGATAAATATATGGATAGAATATAATGGATCAAGTCTTTAGTGCTCAGTGCTCAGCTTGGATTTTAGATGTTGAAGTACTAACTGAATTACTCTCATTAGATTGTTTAGCCCTTCCTAAAATGTTCTTCTTAGAGATCTTCAATACAGTTGAGTGTAAAAGGTCTGTATTGACCTCTGAGAAGACTGAATCATAGGTGGTGTTGATGTGGTCATATCTGAACATGAGTCAGGTACAGGTTTAGCAGCAGTTCTGTACCTTTCCAGAGTCACGGGTCTTGGCTCTGAGCTTGTTGACCTGAGTCTCAGCGATGTCAGCACGCTCCTCAGCCTCCTCCAGCTCATGTTGAACCTTCCTGAACTTAGACATATGGCTATTGGCTGCTTCCTCCTGGGTGAGGAAAAGAGAGGGAGAGCAGAACATCAGCATTTAAAGTTTGAAGCTTCAGGCAGCAAATCAATATTGTGTTTTTAAAAGGTATTTAAAAAACTAAATACAAGATTTAGGATAACAATGTATACAGGGAGCTAGATGATACAGCAGAGAAAGTGAGTGGCAAAATGGGGGATCAAACCACTGCCTCCAGCACTACCACTAGACCAGCTAATGAATATTCAACCCCTCTCCTTTAAGTTGGTAACACATTAACACAGGAGGCACTCACAAATGTGTATAATTTCTTCAGTGTTTACTTGCATTGTCAATTGTCATTGTTGACTGATGTGCTGTTGCTGTAGCAACACTTACTTCAAACTATGTAGTTTTGTCTGTGACTCACCGCTTCCTCAGAATTCCTCTTGTAGGCCTTCACTTTCATCTGCAGCTTATCTACCAGGTCCTGAAGTCTGTTAACGTTCTTCTTATCCTCCTCAGTCTGTGAGAGAAGAGCAAAGAATCAATGTCAGTATAGTTTTATACACAAACCTGTCTGTGTTAGTGTCAAGTGTGTGAAGAATGCACTTTCTCTTACCTGGTAAGTGAGCTCCTTGACTCTGCGCTCATACTTGCGGACTCCCTTGACTGCGTCTACACCTCTTCTCTGCTCTGCCTCCACCTCAGTCTCGAGCTCACGCACCTTTGTGGAACAACTACATTTAGGCATTTGTTTGAGGTGGTGAAACAAATCTTTGTAAAACAGAAGTAGAGTCTTCTACCCAGTCAAGGAGGCACAATCGTTGTCTTTCACTATGTATTTTTCCAAGTGGTTCCCAAAGTGGAATTTACATTTAAATTTGTGGATCTGTGGAACAAGATTAGAAGGTCCAATACAATACAATGTAATATTATTAATCCACTATTTATGTTCTAAACCCTTAGATGTACAACATGGGCATGGGAGGCTCACAGGGATACTGGTAGGCACATTATTCTGACATTTATACATTTTAAAAGTCAATTCTTCTTGTAGTTATAATATATAGGACTCTTTTTTTATTTGACCGATTTTGTCGTGCATTTAGCAGTGCATGTTGCAGTACCAGTATGACCAACAGAGGCCGCCACTCGCCTCTTTTAATGTTATGAGTTTGCTTCTGTTATGGGGGCTCGCGAAGTTTGCCAAGTGAGTCCACAGCAAGACAGAAACACCGACATAAATATATTTTTATGTCTTTATTTTTAAGGTAAGTGAAGGGGGAAAAGCACCATATTATCGAGAGTAATGTTTTTTTGTTCTTTCCCAGGAGCCAAGACTTGATTAGTCCGACCATGCACTGCTGAAGTCATAGTAAAACTGCGTGGATGCTATTTATATCGTACTCTAATGTAAGAGTTGTGTTCTGATATTATGAGGGGGTCCCTGATGAATTCACTATCACCAAAGGGATCCTTATATGATCAAATACATTTCCAGCAATCAGTCTTTCAATCCACCCTAATCCACCCTGCTGGTAACTCACCCTGGACTCCAGTTTCTGGAGCTGCTTCTTGCCTCCCTTCATGGCCAGATTCTCAGCCTCATCCAGGCGGTGCTGCAGGTCCTTGACTGTGACCTCCAGGTTCTTCTTCATCCTCTCCAGGTGAGAACTGGTGTCCTGCTCTTTCTTCAGCTCCTCGGCCATCATGGCCGCCTGGAATAGTAGTTCGTTTCATTTATGCACCAATTGGCACAAATCATAACGTCCCTCTGAGATCTTTATTGTGGTTAACCAGCCCAGCTACCATTGGCCATTAGGGACAAATGAATTTGATGTAATTCAAGGACTCACGTCAGTGATGGCCTTCTTGGCCTTCTCTTCTGCATTCCTGGCCTCCTGGACGATGTCGTCCACCTCTCCCTGCACCTGCACCAGGTCAGTCTCCAGCTTCTTCTTGGTGTTCAGAAGGCTGGTGTTCTGAAGGAGGAAACAAGACGATTTGTTTGATTCTCAAGAGAACGTACAAGGCTGAAATGATTCAACTCTCAAAGCAAGCATTGTCCATTTCAAGATGTGTTTAAACAGTATGCTTGGTTGGAAATGGCTTTTGACCCATACCTGGGAGTGCAGCAGTCCAACACGCTCGCTGGCGTCTACCAGCTCAGTCTCAGCCACTTTGCGGCCTCTCTCTGTCTGCTCCAGAGCAACTCTCAGCTCCTCGATTTCAGCCACCATCAGACCGTTTCTGCGCTCCACCATGGCTGCCTGCTCCTTCATGTCTTCTGCGACACGGACGGCGTCATCAAGGTGCAATTGGGCATCCTGTGGTTCACAATGACATACGTTCATTAGGACTTGTGGAAGTAGAGGTGATAGGATGGGTGATATAAATGTTAATTGGGAAGACTTTCCGCAGTATCCCTACCTTTCTATAGTACATAGTTCACTCTATTCAATTCCTCTGTTGTATTATTTTCTACAGATTTCAAAACAAATCCCTCTCCATGTTCAGATTTTGGAGCTTGATGTCCCTTTACCTTGAGCTGTCCCTGGACATTCCTCAGCTGTTTCTGGGCCTCAGCTGCCTGCCTGTTGGAGTGGCTCAGCTGGATCTCCATCTCGTTCAGGTCTCCCTCCATCTTCTTCTTCACCCTCATGGCATCATTCCTGCTCCTGACCTCAGAGTCCAGGGTGCTCTGCATGGAGTCAACCACCCTCTGGCTGTTCCTCTTGATCTGCTCCATCTCCTCGTCCTTCTCAGCGATCTTCCTGTCCACCTCACCCTTGATCTGGTTCAGCTCCAGCTGCACACGCAGAATCTTGGATTCCTCATGCTCCAGTGTTCCCTGGACAAACAGAAGCAGTCAGGCCAATTGTGTTCAATACATTTGGATGTAGGAATTAAATATATATGACTACAATAAACTCCAATACAGGGATCATTGGACTGTAGCTGGCGTTGGCTAGTGCAACACTGCTTTCCCCATCAAACAGCTGTAGTTTGTACCTCAGCCTCCTCCAGAGCGGTCTGGATCTCAGACTTCTCTGTCTCCACGGTCTTCTTGGCCTTCTCCAGCTCATGGATGCTCTTGCCAGTCTCTCCGATCTGCTCAGTCAGGTCAGAGATCTCCTCTGCGCACACACACACACACACGGGAGCAGTTTAGACTTGGGAGATTTTCAGTGGATATCGGCAATGTGCTGAATTTGACATTAAATCATATTAACAGTTAATTAGCAGCACTTGCAAATCTAATCGCCTACCACTTATTTGGAATGTTAAAAGGAATACCGACTACAAGTACAACAATATATACAAATTATACTGTACATGTAATTTCTGAAATGGTGTATTATTGCTGTATAATTGCTGTATAATATTAAGGGTGATGATTGCAGTTCCCTCCATTTTCAAAACACTAGTCAAACATGAGCCAAATAGAACTGCTGCCAAATGCTCACGTTGCAGGTTCTTGTTCTCTCTCTTCAGAGTCTCCAGATGATCCAGAGCCTCCTCGTAGGAGTTCTTCATCTTGAAGAGTTCAGTGCTCATAGAGCGAGCCTCCTTCTGAGCTCCTTCCAGCTCAGCCTGGCCCTCCTCATACTTCTGCTTCCACTCTGCCAGAACCTAGGGAAATCCATGGGATTTTCATTAGAAGTCGAAGATGAAGAGATTTTAAATTAGAAATATGCAACAATTATACAATTGATAAAAATGATAGGTTTATTCATTTTCACCTTGTCAAAGTTCCTCTGCTTCTTGTCGAGGTTGGCGGCCAATGCGTTGGCTCTCTCAACATCTATCATGAGGTCCTCCACCTCTCCCTGCAGCCTCTGCTTGGTCTTCTCCAGGGAGGCGCACTTGGAGTTGGTCGCCTCAATGGTCTCCTCGGCATCCTGCAGACGCTGGGCCAGCTTCTTCCTGTTGGACAACAGAGGGTGGTTTTATGGTGTAACTTTTTTTTATTTTGACAAACAATACATATTGATGTAACATTTTCTCAGAGCCCCCTACCACCCTCACCATCCACACCATATCTGAGTTTTTTCTGTTGCGTGCGACTCACTTGGCCTCCTCCAGTTCCTCTGTGCGCTGGATAGCATCAGTTTCATACTTAGTCCTCCACTGAGCCACCTCACTGTTGGCCTTGGACATGCCGCGTTGCAGCTCTGCCTTGGCCTCCTGCTCCTCCTCAAACTGCTCCCTCAGGAGGTCACAGTCGTGGCGGGCAGACTGAACACCGTGGGCCAGTGCGTTTTTAGCCTGTGAGAAAGAAGGACAAAGACAAAGAGAGATTAGAGAGATCAAACAAATGACAGTAGGAGTCTTTGAGGGTGGAGAGACAGTAGGAATCTCTGAGGGTGGCGTAGTCACCATCTATGTGAAGATATGGCTCTAAACTCTCCATTAGCTCTGAACTGTTTGCCCTGTGGGGTCCATTTTGGGTTCCTTACCTTGACCTCCTCCTCAATCGCCCTCTTCAGCTCCTCCACCTGCTGGGTGAAGGCCTGTTTTCCTCTGGTCAGTTGAGACACCAGAGCTTCCTTCTCCTCCAGCTGGCGGCCAAACTCACCTGCAGGGACAGAGGGACATCTTGTTAATAGGGTCTCTGTTCTCTTGGATTGAAAATGTATTTTGAGGTATCGTAGGGCAATGTTAGGTGGTGAATTGTGCAGTATAAACTGTGTGGATACAGCCCCCAGCACATTATTCTGTTTTACTGAAGGAAAGCGTTGGCTTGTTTTTCATTGTTGATGGTACCATTTTCTGTCAGGAGTCTGGCCCTCTGTCCGCTAATGTCGTTGACCTGGCGAACATTCTCATCATTCTTAGTCTTGAGCTCACTCAGCTGGTCCTCAAGAGTACGGCATATCTTCTCCAGATTTCCCTGTTAGTGAAACATGTTCCATCATTACTTTATATACATGTGACTCCTGTCAACTTCTGTTCACTTGAATGGTAATGTAGTTGACCCTCCTCAACACCGCTTGAACAAAACATTACTACTCACCTTAGCCTTGGCGACGGCCTCCATGTTGCTGGAGAGGTCATCAATCTCCATCTTGTATTCGCTCTTCTCCTTCTCCAGCTTCTGCTTGACGCGCTGCAGGTTGTCGATCTGCTCCCCGAGCTCAGCCACACTGTCGGCCTGCTTCTTGCGCAGAGCGGCGGCTGTGGCCTCATGCTGCAGGGTGGACTCTTCAAGATCACGACGCAGCTTCTGGAACTCAGCCTCACGCTTCTTGTTCATCTCAATCTGAGCAGCAGTGGCGCCTCCGGCCTCCTCCAGCCTCTCGCTGATCTCCTCAAGTTCCCTGGAGAGATCGGCCCTCTGCTTCTCAACCTTAGCCCTGGCAGCACGCTCAGCCTCAATTTCCTCCTCCAGCTCCTCAATACGGGCCTAGAACAGGGGGCAGGAGCAGGGGGGATGAACACTACAATACAGTTGAAACAATTGAACCTCACAAAGTAATACTAGTATGTATATTTAGCATAAATGTGTTTAATACGAAGCCAGTTACACTAATATATTCAGTAGACAGTGTCCCATGCAGGAGCCAAAACCACAATGTTAAGAAACACCATCTTCCAACCGACTCAGCTATCAGCACACATTTTCCCAGGTGGCTTCTACCAGAATAATGTTTTTCAGGAAATGATTCAAGTCTGTGCTTTTCTGTACTGGAGCTTATATCCTGTACTGTACCTGGAGTTCCTTGATCTTCTTCTGCAGCTGAGCTCCCAGAGACTGCTCATCCTCAACCTTGCTGAGGAGCTGGGTGGTCTCAAACTCCTTCCTAAGAAACACAAACACGTTGACTGCAGAGTTGGTTTTGTTTTGATAGTGTAAAGGGAGAGGATCATACCATTCACTTTGCTTTTAAGAATCACATACAAATGCTAATTCATAATTACAAGTATTAGCCAAGAACAACCATTATAGCAGGTAATACTGCAGTCATTTGTTTGTGTTTACTTCTTGATTTTCTCATCAGCCTGCTGCTTGTCATTCTCCAGGTCCATTATGGACTCCTGGGCCAGTTTCAGATCTCCCTCCAGCTTTCTCTTGGATCTCTCAAGGTCCATACGGAACTTCTTCTCTTGCTCCAGAGAACCCTCAAGCTAGAAGATAAAAACACATATATTGTTCAAATCTAAACAACTGAAGATAATATCATCTTACATACTATCATGGCCAAAATGTCAAACTCCACTCACGTCGTCCACTTGCTGTTCCAGCTTGGTCTTGGCCTTGGTCAGAGTGTTGACTTTGTCCTCCTCTGCCTGCAGGTCATCCAGTGTCTGCTGGTGGGCCTCTTGGAGGGCTTTCTTCTCCTTGGTCAGCTTGGCAACACTCTCATCCATAGACGCCATCTCCTCTGTCAGGTTTTTAACCTGTAAATTGCCACAACATAATTATACTTCACCATAAAGGGGAGATATAGTTTGTTCATTTAATTTAGATTAGAAATGAATCAACAATTACTGTACTATAGATTCAACACTACATGGCAGTGTTCCCCATGCCAATGTTTCGAATGGAAGTCATAAATGGGGGAGTAGAACATGCAATGAATGTTGGAAGTACCCCGCATCTGAAATTCCACTATTGTTTCTTAATTTTTCCTGCACCCCCAATACAACTTGAATTCCATTTCTGTTAAGCTATGTTTTGAGTGTATTATTGTTTGGATTATTGTTTGGTTAGACTGTCTATGGTAAAACACAAGACCTTGTTTTCAGTGGCGTGCTTCTCCTTCTCCACTTTGGCCAGGGTGAGCTCCAGGTCATCAATGTCCTTCTTCAGCTCAGAGCACTCATCCTCCAGCTTCCTCTTCTTGGCAGTCAACTCAGCATTGATCTCCTCCTCATCCTCCAGCCTCTCGGTCGTCTCTTTGAGTTTGGCCTCCTGCTGGATCTTGCTCTTGATGAGCCCCTCACACCTTTCCTCAGCATCGTTCAGACTCTCTCCTTCCTGTTTTCAGAACAGGAGAAACAAAATCAGAGGCCTGACTTTGTGTATCAAAATATACACTTTAGTCAAAAAGGTCAGAGCAAATCAATAGACATTCATGAAATATATACAATATATAACATGGGCAATAGAAATGTGTGAGTTAGCCACATATGTTACAGTGTGTTCATATGTGTGTGTATGTGTGTGTATTCATGTGTATGTAAATGTGCCCATACGAGGGTAGTTGTTTACTCACAGATGCGACTTGGAGCGACAGGTCATTCTTCTCCTGCGTCAGGGCCACTAACTTCTCCTCCATTTGCTTCTTCGTGGACAGAGCCTTGGCCAGGTCTGTCTTCATCTTCTCATAGTTCTCCTTCATGTTGGCCAGCTCCTTCTCAGTCTCAGCGCTCTGCAGCAGGGGCTTGATCTTGAAGTACAACTTCATCCATGGCCAGGTTTTGACATTCATGAATGAGCGGATGTTGTACTGGATGGCGTAAATTGATTCTCTGGTCGACAGAAAGGATAGAGTAGCATGGTGAGTGACATGCTTAAAGCTACATTCTGGGATTAGATGAACAACAAAACAGAACCAACTGCCACTGTTTGTTTACAGCTGAGGAATGGGGCCAGGGAAATGTAACCCCTCTTAAATTCATAGACATCGTCTAGATGCAAGGACTGACAGATCATTCATTCTAAGCTCAATAAGCAATTTATATACTTCAAGAATGAATGGGTAAATACCACACATTTTAATGCCAATTGAACAGCCAAGTCTCAAACTGCAGCTATAAAGCTAGAATCCTTAGTTGCTACATCCATTTCTGGACTAAATGAATTAACCCAAAAGCTTTAGTAGACCATTATAAGATGCACTTTCTCATTCTGAACAACTCACAGCATATACAGTATGTAATCATAATACATTAGACACAGGTGGTTGACAGAAAGCTTTGCCAGATGTCTGCTATTCCTCACCTCCTCTCCATCATCTTGCTAAACTCTCTCCTCATGAGGAATCCACGGCTGAGAGCCTGGACCATGCCGACCAGAGATGCCAGCTTCTCATCTCTCATCTCCTCCAGGACACCCAGCAGACCGGCTTTGAAGAAGACCTGAGACACAGGTTAACATGGTCAATGGAACCACAGATGGTGACAGATAGAAAGGGTTGAATCAAAAGAGGGGAACAACACCACTAGATAGATTTAAACAACATTAACTTTGCAACGGTTACAAACAAACCGTGGGATACGTTGTTTCTAAGTTGTAAGTTATTGTACTGTTGTACAGAGCCTTCAGAAAGTATTCACAGCCCTGAACTTTTTCCAGCCTGAATTTAAAATGGATCACAATACCCCATAATGTCAAAGTGGAAATATTGTTTGAAGACATTCTAAACACATAAGTATTCAACCCCTTTTTCATTGCAACCCTAAATAGGTTTAGGAGTAAAAATGTGCTTAACAAGTCACATAATAAGTTGCATGCACTCATTCCGTTTTCAGTAATAGTGTTTGTAACTTCTTGTCAATACGGGGGCGCTGTTTTCACTTTGGAAAAAATCGTGCCCAAATGAAACGGCCTCGTACTCTTTTCTAGATCATACAATATGCATATTATTATTACTATTGGATAGAGAACACTCAGAAGTTTCTAAAACTGTTTGAATTATGTCTGTGAGTAAAACAGAACTCATTTTGCAGCAAACTTCCATGAAGGAAGTGAAAAATCTGAAAACGAGGCTCTGTTTCAGGGCCTGCCTATTCAATTGCCTTATATTTATCGATATGCATGCACTTCATACGCCTTCCACTAGATGTCAACAGGCAGTGGAAGGTGGAATGGGGTGTCTAGCTTGATCTGAGGCCGAACAAGAGCTTTTGGAGTGGCAGGTCAGGAATTTTCTTTGTCTACCAAGGCGCGCCGCGGAGCTCGACATTGGCTTCTGAAAAGCGTTACGTATACACGGCGAATATCTCCGGCTCTGATTTTATTTGATACATGTGATAATAACATCATAAAGTAGGTTTTTTCAACTGAGTTTTATCAGTTTATTCAACGTTTATTGGGACCTTTGGAATTTTCCGTTCTTTGCGCCAAGAGTTGATGGGCATGTTCACGCCACATGGCTAGCTAAGGTTGCTAATTCGACAGAAGAAATGGACATTCTAAAACCAAACAACGATTTATTCTGGACCAAGGACGCCTTGTACAACATTCTGATGGAAGCTCAACAAAAGTAAGAAAACATTTATGATGTTATTTCGTATTTCTGTGTAAAATGTTGAGTCCTATTCTCCGCCGTTTTGGTGAGCGCTGTCTCGCAATAACGCAAGCTGTATGTTATGGTAAAGTCATTAAAAAAAATCTAACACAGCGGTTGCATTAAGAACCAGTGTATCTTTCATTTGCCATACAACAAGTATTTTTATGTAAAGTTTATGATGAGTTCTTTGGTCAGTTTAGGTGAGTGTCCAAAATATCTCTGGAGATTCTGGTGAATCGATACTACGTATTCACAATGTATAATCAGGAATTGTAGCTCTAAATATGCACATTTTCGAACAAAACATAATTGTATTGTATAACATGATGTTATAAGACTGTCATCTGATGAATTTGTTCAAGGTTAGTGATTAATTTTATATATTTTGCTGGTTTTTGCGAAAGCTACCTTTTGCGGTGAATAAATGCGTTTGTGTGTTTGGCTATTGTGGTAAGCTAATATAATTCTATATTGTGTTTTCGCTGTAAAACACTTAAAAAATCGGAAATATTGGCTGGATTCACCAGATGTTTATCTTTCATTTGCTGTACACCATGTATTTTTCATAAATGTTTTATGATGAGTATTTAGGTATTTCACGTTGCTCTCTGTAATTATTCTGGCTGCTTTGGTGATATTTTTGATGGTAGCTGCAATGTAAAACTATGATTTATACCTCAAATATGCACATTTTCGAACAAAACATAAATGTATTGTATAACATGTTATAAGACTGTCATCTGATGAAGTTGTTTCTTGGTTAGTGACTAATTTTATCTCTATTTGGTCGGTTTTGTGATAGCTACCTATGCGGTAGAAACATGGTGAAAATATGCGGTTGAGTCTTTGGCTATTGTGGTTAGCTAATAGAAATACATATTGTGTTTTCAGTGTAAAACATTTTAAAAATCGGAAATGATGGCTGGATTCACAAGCTGTTTATCTTTCATTTGCTGTATTGGACTTGTGATTTCATGAAAATTATATTATATGATATCCCTGTCCCGTTAGGCTAGGCTATGCTAGTCAGCTTTTTTGATGAGGAGGATCCCGGATCCGGGAGAGAGAAGTGGTAGAGTTAACATGATTTTTGAATGACTCCCTCATCTTTGTACCCCACACATACAATTATCTGTAAGGTCCCTCAGTCGAGCAGTGCACTTGAAACACAGATTCAACCACAAAGACCAGGGAGGTTTTCCAATGCCTCGCAAAGAAAAGCACCTATTGGTAGATGTGTAAAACATTTTTGTTTTAATTGATTACACTTTGTGAATGGCCAAGTTACAGGTTTTGACTTAAATTGGCATGAAAATCTATGGCAAGACTTGAAAATGGCTGTCTAGTAATGATCAACAACCAGCTTGACAGAGCTTGAAGAATTTTTGAAGAATAATGATCAAATATTGTACAATCCAGGTGTGGAAAGCTCTTCGACTTACGCAGAAAGGCTCACAGATCTAATCACTGCCAAAATTAAGTCTAACGTGTTGGCTCAGAGGGTTGAATACTTATGTAATCAAGATATATTAGTGTTTCGTTTTTCATAATAGTTTTTTATATATGTTAGAATATTTCTTCCACTTTGACATTATAACATTTTGTGTAGATCATTGACAATAAATCACAATTAAATCCATTTAAATCCCAACTTTTCACGTGAAAGAATTTGGAAAAAGTCAAGGGGTGTGAATACTTTCTGAAGGCACTGTAGATAAATAATGTACACAGATACAGATATCTGCAGCCATACGACTATAACAAAATGCAAAAGATAATGTGTTTAGTTTCTCGTCTATACTTGTCATGTATGACTTTGAAGAAAAAGCAGTACAATGTTTTTCCACCTTTTCCATTAGTTAAATGAAGAAGAAAGAACAAAAGGATGGATAGATCAACTGGAGACATTTTATATGGTACAGGTTTAAATTATTATTCAAGTTGTGTTTTGTTGTCAGCTTTTGCTGGGGGTATTTGACTGACCTTGGTGTGTCCAAACTTGTAATCCTCGTGATTCACATCAATGGACCCAAGCAGCTTCTCAGAAGCCTTCTTGTTGTCCATGAACTGGCCCTCAGGGATGACACTGGCATTCAGTACTTTGTACCTGAATGAGAAGACAGTTTTAAAGTATGTGAAGTTGTAATAAGTTGGTTATAATACGTAAAAGGTAAGACTTTTATGATGCTGGGAAAAACCTTGTGCATTTGTGTTTGTGTGCCTGTACCTCTGCTTGAAGTCAGCATAGAGGATTCTGCTGGGGAAGCCCTTTCTGCAGATCCTGATACCCTCCAGTACACCATTACACCTGAGCTGGTGGATAACCAGGAAGTTCTCCATCAGACCTGGTAAAACAAAACAAGTCTCTTTTAATTCTCATAAACAGGTTAAAGATTGGGATTGTTAAAGTCACTGATACTGTACTGATAAGATATTCTTGTACCTGGAGTCTTTGACTCGTTGGGGATCAGGCAGCGCACAAAGTGAGGATGAGTGCTCCTCAAGTTGGTCATCAGCTTATGTAAGTTCTCCTGTAAGGGCGTTACAAACAATTTTCACGGAAATCATTTATGATAATCAATGCACCTTTTAAAGGACTGAATCTACACATTTCAAACGCTCACCCTGAACTGTGAGGACACTGTCTGCATGGAACCACCCTTCTTCTTGCCTCCTTTCTTGGCTTTATCTGTTAAAATTTGGAAAGTAAAAGATAACTAGGAAAGTACATTTCCTGGTTAACTTCACACTTATCTAGAGGCAAATGATGCCAATGAGATCATGTAAAATAACAACTATTGTATGGTTAAATTCACAGAGTGTATGATGAAATCAACCCAGTGATAAACTTTGAGAAATTGTGATACATTGAAAGACTTTAAAGAACATTTGGGTCTGAGTTGTAACTAGTATTTAGTTAAATGTTGTGACGTGATGCTAGTCTTACCCTCAGGAGGGGGAGGGGGATACAGGGCAGCCAAAATTTTGACTGGGGACTTCCCATACAGCTGACAAACTGAGTCATTCAAGGGGTCCTTGTTCTTCTCCAGCCAGCCAGTGATGTTGTAGTCCACAGTGCCGGCGTAGTGCACCAGGGAGAAGTGGGCCTCTGCCTTGCCTTTGGCAGGCTTGGGCTTCTCAAATGCCTGTGTTTTGCCAAGATGCTGGGCATACAGCTTGTCCTTGAAGGTGGTGTCTGAAGACTTGGGGAACATGCACTCCTCTTCAAGGATGGAGAAGATGCCCAATGGCTTCACAAAAAGACATGTATATCAAATTAGTGATATTTACACTTAGGATCACATTTATTACTTTAGTAAACATTCTATTATAGGATTATATTCCTTTCGGGGAACATAATAGGAAACATATTGAGTTCTCAACAGTCAGATACGTTGTCCCACTGTGATAATATCTCACACAGGGCTCACTATGAACTTTGCTGTTACGGTCCATTAAAATCCCCACAGACAGCTTACCTTCTCAATAAGCTCAATGCAGGCAGCCAAGTCCATGCCGAAGTCAATGAAGGCCCAGACGATTCCCTCCTTCTTGTACTCCTCTTGCTCCAGGACGAACATGGTGTGGTTGAAAAACTGTTGCAGTTTCTCATTGGTGAAGTTGATGCACAGCTGCTCCATGCTGTTGTACTGTTGATGGAATTTTAAAAGGGATAATTTCATCATACAAGACTGTAATCCCTCTCAATCAGATCTAATTGTCTTGTTCTGTTGTCATACTCACATCAAAGATCTCAAACCCGGCAATGTCAAGCACACCGATATAGAACTGCCTTGGATTCTTGGTGTCCAACATCTCATTGATACGGATGACCATCCACAAGAACATCCTCTCATAGATGGACTTGGCCAGAGCACTGACTGAGTTATTAACCTGCAATGATAATACCTCAAATTAATACATGAGATATTGACCATGTCTGGTGATAAGGTGATAAGACCTTGGGATAAACAACATCACTATTTTAAAAAAGCAAGGCACTCGTCCCCAAAATAATTATGGTGCTCAGAGAATGGTAAAAGCTTTGTTTGGCCGCCTTACCTGAGCCACAGTCTGTCCCTTGGTCACATACTCGTTGCCGACCTTCACTCTGGGGTAGCACAGAGCCTTCAACATCTCAGCTGAGTTCAGGCCCAGGAGGTAGGCGATTTTATCAGCCACTGGAGAGAGAACCAACAACAACAGCTTTATAGACACAAGATGTAATGAAGAATTTCCATTATTCTCAGTTAGTCTGAGAAGGTTAGAGTTAGTCTGAGAAGGTTAGAGTTAGTCTGAGAAGGTTAGAGTTAGTCTGAGAAGGTTAGAGTTAGTCTGAGAAGAAGGCTAGAGTTAGTCTGAGAAGAAGGCTAGAGTTAGTCTGAGAAGAAGGCTAGAGTTAGTCTGAGAAGAAGGCTAGAGTTAGTCTGAGAAGAAGGCTAGAGTTAGTCTGAGAAGAAGGCTAGAGTTAGTCTGAGAAGAAGGCTAGAGCTAGTCTGAGAAGAAGGCTAGAGCTAGTCTGAGAAGAAGGCTAGAGCTAGTCTGAGAAGAAGGCTAGAGCTAGTCTGAGAAGGTTAGAGCTAGTCTGAGAAGAAGGCTAGAGCTAGTCTGAGAAGAAGGCTAGAGTTAGTCTGAGAAGAAGGCTAGAGTTAGTCTGAGAAGAAGGCTAGAGTTAGTCTGAGAAGGTTAGAGTTAGTCTGAGAAGAAGGCTAGAGTTAGTCTGAGAAGAAGGCTAGAGCTAGTCTGAGAAGAAGGTTAGAGCTAGTCTGAGAAGAAGGTTAGAGCTAGTCTGAGAAGGTTAGAGTTAGTCTGAGAAGGCTAGAGTTAGTCTGAGAAGAAGGCTAGAGTTAGTCTGAGAAGAAGGTTAGAGTTAGTCTGAGAAGAAGGTTAGAGTTAGTCTGAGAAGAAGGTTAGAGTTAGTCTGAGAAGAAGGTTAGAGTTAGTCTGAGAAGAAGGTTAGAGTTAGTCTGAGAAGGTTAGAGTTAGTCTGAGAAGGCTAGAGTTAGTCTGAGAAGGCTAGAGTTAGTCTGAGAAGGCTAGAGTTAGTCTGAGAAGGCTAGTGTTAGTCTGAGAAGGCTAGAGTTAGTCTGAGAAGGCTAGAGTTAGTCTGAGAAGGCTAGAGTTAGTCTGAGAAGGCTAGAGTTAGTCTGAGAAGAAGGCTAGAGTTAGTCTGAGAAGAAGGCTAGAGCTAGTCTGAGAAGAAGGCTAGAGCTAGTCTGAGAAGAAGGCTAGAGCTAGTCTGAGAAGAAGGCTAGAGCTAGTCTGAGAAGAAGGCTAGAGCTAGTCTGAGAAGAAGGCTAGAGCTAGTCTGAGAAGAAGGCTAGAGCTAGTCTGAGAAGAAGGCTAGAGCTAGTCTGAGAAGAAGGCTAGAGCTAGTCTGAGAAGAAAGCTGGAGTGAGGCCAAGAAAAGCCCCACTGACAATTGTCTGTAGGCATTTATGAGAAGTGTCTACGTGGTCTGAGAACCTGAGAAGAAGGCTAGAGTTAGTCTGAGAAGAAGGCTAGAGTTAGTCTGAGAAGAAGGCTAGAGTTAGTCTGAGAAGAAGGCTAGAGTTAGTCTGAGAAGAAGGCTAGAGTTAGTCTGAGAAGGCTAGAGTTAGTCTGAGAAGGCTAGAGTTAGTCTGAGAAGGCTAGAGTTAGTCTGAGAAGGCTACAGTTAGTCTGAGAAGGCTAGAGTTAGTCTGAGAAGGCTAGAGTTAGTCTGAGAAGGCTAGAGTTAGTCTGAGAAGGCTAGAGTTAGTCTGAGAAGGCTAGAGTTAGTCTGAGAAGGCTAGAGCTAGTCTGAGAAGAAGGCTAGAGCTAGTCTGAGAAGAAGGCTAGAGCTAGTCTGAGAAGAAGGCTAGAGCTAGTCTGAGAAGAAGGCTAGAGCTAGTCTGAGAAGAAGGCTAGAGCTAGTCTGAGAAGAAGGCTAGAGCTAGTCTGAGAAGAAGGCTAGAGCTAGTCTGAGAAGAAAGCTGGAGTGAGGCCAAGAAAAGCCCCACTGACAATTGTCTGTAGGCATTTATGAGAAGTGTCTACGTGGTCTGAGAACCTGAGAAGAAGGCTAGAGTTAGTCTGAGAAGAAGGCTAGAGTTAGTCTGAGAAGAAGGCTAGAGTTAGTCTGAGAAGAAGGCTAGAGTTAGTCTGAGAAGAAGGCTAGAGTTAGTCTGAGAAGAAGGCTAGAGTTAGTCTGAGAAGAAGGCTAGAGTTAGTCTGAGAAGAAGGCTAGAGTTAGTCTGAGAAGAAGGCTAGAGTTAGTCGGAGAAGAAGGCTAGAGTTAGTCGGAGAAGAAGGCTAGAGTTAGTCTGAGAAGAAGGCTAGAGTTAGTCGGAGAAGAAGGCTAGAGCTAGTCTGAGAAGAAGGCTGGAGTGAGGCCAAGAAAAGCCCCACTGACAATTGTCTGTAGGCATTTATGAGAAGTGTCTACGTGGTCTGAGAACCACTAAAAAAACGCAAGGTGTTATTGAGCACTGGGTGTTATTGTAGGCATTTATGTGAGAACTGTCTACATGGTATGAGAACCACTGGGAACAACACAAGGTGTACTAGATGTTATTTGATATGTATAGGAAGCAATGGCAAGAGAACCATTGAAGATACATATGTATGCATATGAGGTAACGACAAGAGAATCGTTGAAGATGCATAAGGAGTAATAAGGGAGATTACTGAGTGTGTTTGAGAATAGTACTAAGTGAATGTGGATGTGAGTATTGTGTGATTGACTAAGCAGGGATTTAGCCCCGGTTTGAGAGATGTGTGAGTGTGGGATGGCGTGTTAAGCTGGAAGTAACAATCACAAAACGGAGAAATCGCAAAAAAAATATAAATGCAACTTGCACACCCACACGTAGACATACGTAAGTGGTGTAAAACGTATTCTGAGATATGTTCAGAGTGGTCCCTTTTTGGATCATTTGATAAAGATAAGGTTAAAGCATTGAATCAGAGCCTTCGTCAAGAATTAAAGGAATTACCGCCCTGGTAATACATTTTGAAACAAAACCCATGCAACCATATATGTCCGAGTTTTCATCAAGCTTGTATTGAGTTTGTGAACCTCTCCAGTTAACTGTTAATGAAGATGGATTAATTTGCATTGAGTGTGCGTTCTTAGTGGAGAATTTCCATTACACTTTCATGTGGCACTGTCTGTCTTTGGTGTTCTTTTTCTATGTTGGGGAATGGGACTAATGTTCTATATATTGTATATCTATGAGTGGGACTCACCCTCTGTGCCGTCTGGCTCGGCCTGCTCCTCACGCTGCTTCTGCTTGAATTTCATGTTGCCATGGTGCACTACAGCTCCTGTCAGCTTGTAGATGCCAAGCTTCTCATCATTAGTGAAGCCCAGGATTGTAATGGCATCCTGGCAATAAAGAGGAAGTACCACAGAATGAACTGAACTGTAGTTTGGTCAGTTACACTACAGTTCTGTGCTGCTCACTCCAGAATGAATGGGATGGATAGATTTGACTCTTGGCACACATTAGTAGATGGCAGCACAAAATGAGTTTTACACAGTTCCACATGGCACTTAGTGGTGCTCTCTTGTGGATGTCTTAAATGTAAGTGCCTCAAGGTGAAGTGTGAAGGCATGAAAAGTTCCTTTACGTTCATGCTTAAAACTTCTTATGGCTGCAAGGGGCAGTATTGAGTAGCCAGTTAAATGGTGCCCATTTCAAACGGCCTCGTACTCAATTCTTGCTCGTACAATATGCATATTATTATTACTATTGGATAGAAAACACTCTCTAGTTTCTAAAACTGTTTGAATTATTTCTCTGAGTGAAACAGAACTCCTTCTGCAGCACATTTCCTGACCAGGAAGTGGAATGTCAGAAATCGATGCTCTGTTCAACTTCCTGCCTATACATGGGCATGATACGTAAGAGTCTACGTACACTTCATACACCTTCCCCTGGTTGTCAAGAGGCGGTGAGAGAAGAAATTTCGTGTTTATCTTGGTCTGATGTGGAATTAAAGCTCTTTGTATGACGTGACCGTCCATTTCCTGTTTCTGGAGCGCACGAAAGGGGACATGGATTTGCCTTCTGTTTAGCTGTCGTTATGGATGACTAACATCTCCGGTTTAGATTTTATTTGATACATGTGACCATATCATCGTAAAGTATGTTTTTTCAATATAGTTTAATCAGATTATTGAAATTTTTTCGGGAGTTTTGCCGTGTTCCGTTCTCTGACTTTGTTGACGTTGGAGAGATCCGTGCCACTTGGCAAGTGCCCATGCTAAATGATGAGGGAAATTTGCCGTTCCAGATCCAAACAACGACTGTTCTGGACAAAGGACACCTTGTCCAACATTCTGACGGAAGATCACCAAAAGTAAGAAACATTTTATGATGCTATTTCTAATATCTGTCGTGCATGTGAACTGGTCGTCGGCGCCCAAGTGTTTCTGGCTATTGTGGCTACGCTAATATAACGCTACATTTTGTTTTCGCTGTAAAACATTTAATAAATCGGAAATATTGTCTGGAATCACAAGATGCCTGTCTTTCAATTGCTGTACACTATGTATTTTTCAGAAATGTTTTATGATGAGTAATTAGGTATTTGACGTTGGTGTCTGTAAATATTATGGCTGCTTTCGGTGCAATTTCTGATTGTAGCTGAAATGTAAACTATGATTAATACCTGAAATATGCAAATTTTTCGAACAAAACATATGCTATACAATAAATATGTTATCAGACTGTCATCTGATGAAGTTGTTTCTTGGTTAGTGGCTATTTATATCTTTATTTGGTCGAATTTGTGATAGCTACTGATGGAGTAAAAAACTGATGGAGTAAGAAAAGTGGTGTCTTTTGCTAACGTGGTTAGCTAATAGATTTACATATTGTGTCTTCCCTGTAAAACATTTTAAAAATCGGACATGTTGGCTTGATTCACAAGATGTGTACCTTTTCATATGCTGTATTGGACTTGTTAATGTGTGAAAGTTAAATATTTAAAAAATATATATTTTGAATTTCGCGCCCTGCACTTTGAGCTGGCTGTTGTCATAATTCTACCGACGTCGGGCTTGCACGCCAAACAGGTTAACTAACACAAGGCATTTAGAATCAAACAAAAACATACATGAACATTCCCAGCTGCCACTAAGTCACAGAGCATTTAGTGTGTATGGTGGTCCTACCCATTCCATATCTAGAGTTTGGTTAACCCTTTGTTTGACTCACATCTGTGGCATCCAGCTCTTCGTTGTCGTTTATGCTGGCCACAGCGATCTGACCCTGGCTGCACATGGGGAAGTCGTATGGGTTGGTGGTGAGGAGAGCCAATTCTGTGGACAACGGAGAACAGCTTGTCAGTTAAATCTCTTAGAATTCTGCTGTCCTACCTTTACAGTATCTCTCCCTCCTTTACTCAATAGATGGACCCAAGGATACATGTAGTATATAATAAATAGCATCAAAAGAGGAGACTGAGACTTGTGGACTCGTGCATCACAGTGCATTACTTGATAGATATTTCCCAAAGACCTGACAAATGTCTAGATGCCTTGTTACCTTGGGTGTACTCATTGTAATAGTTTTCATATTGTGGATTATAAATATTTTAAATAAATTCCATAGATGGGGGTGGGAATAATTTCCCCTGAACCTCTACTTTGTCGCACCAACTAGCTCAGGTTTGTGGCCTGTCATCATCTGGAAGAAGATGTGGTAGCCTCTCTCATCGGGCAGCTGGAAGGACACTCTGGACTTCTCCAGCAGGTCTGAGGGTGAAAGAGAGAGAGAGCGAGTGATACAAAGAGAGAAGAAAGAGAGACAGAGACAGACAGAAAAAACATAAGATTAAATCAAATTTGATGATCTCCAAAAATGAATCTGTGAATTTAGGAAAAAATGTAGAACCAATCAAACCAACTCACAGGTCTCAATGTCAGCTTTAGCCAGTTTACCAGCTTGGAAGTGAATCCTGATGAATTTACCCTGTAATAGAGCATGGGGGTTAGAAATAGGCCAACAAATGAATCTAACATTTTATTTTGAAAGATCCCTTTAACTGTTACAGTTTGTTGGACATCTATTAATATAACAATAGGGAACTACTGAAATACATTTTTCCAATATAAGGTAACTTCCACAGTATGCCCTTTATACTTACAAAGCGAGACGAGTTGTCGTTCCTCACTGTCTTGGCATTACCGTAAGACTCCAGCAGAGGGTTAGCTGCAATGATCTGATCCTCAAGAGACCCCTGATTGAGACAAACACAAGTTGCTCAGAAACTGGAAAAGTGTTCAAGTTTGTTTTCGCTCGATTGCTTGAACAAATTTCTTGAAACATGATTCACAGCTCGAAAAAAAGTTTGCTCAGAAAACAAAACTGAAATGTGTTAAAAAAGCAAACATAAGCACAACCTACCTGCATTTTGTTGGGGTCTGCTTCCTTCTTGGCACCAGACACTGCAATGGTGGCAAAGTACTGGATGACACGCTTGGTGTTGACAGTCTTTCCTGCACCGGATTCTCCACTGGTTTATATGACAGAGAAAGAGGGGTTTTAGGTACATGTTTGAGTGTCAGATTGGCTTTCACCAAGAAATAGCATAGAAAAATACCTGTTTTCTAACATAAATAAATCCTTAACAAATATTCCCTTTCATCGACTCGTTATTACACATAGCCTAATGTCATAATCCATTCATAATGTAATGTATTTCATCACACCAAGTGACCTAACTTATTACAAAAGAAACACTTTCTCAAGTGACATTTTAGTAAACAACTTACGTAATCAGGACGGACTGGTTCTCCTTATCTGGAACCAAAAAACATATTGCTTATCATACTCAAGCAACATTATGAGGACATTATTGTGTTCATAGCATCATCACACATTTCATCTTGGAACATTTTCCATTCAAGGGTAGTGAAATCAGATATTCCCAAGCAAACTGTTCTAACCTAGACTAGAAAACTCTAAAGCATATTTTAACACCCAACGATCTATCCATTAATCCATCCATCCATCCATCAGCACTTATGGACTTTGAGATCCATATGCACTTATGGAGATCCATATAGCTCCAGTTTTATGGATTGTCTAATCATGTGAGAGACACAGACTAGGTCTCGACCTTTAAGTCTTTACTGAAGACTAGGGCTTGGATAAGTCTGTCCTATCCGGTGAAATTCTCCTGTCTTAACTGGTGTCCTGTGTGAACTTAAGTATTCTCTCTCTCTGTCTCTGAGGACCAGAACTCTAGGACCATGCCTCAGAACTACCTGACTTGATGACTCCTGGCTGTGCCTAGTCCACCTGGCTGTGCTGCTGCTCCAGTTTCAACTGTTCTGCCTGTGGCTATGGAACCCTGATCTGTTCACCGGATGTGCTACCTTGTCCCGGACCTGCTGTTTTTTGACTCTCCCTATCTCTCGCTCTCACTCCCTCTCTTTTCACTCTCTACCGCACCTGCTGTCTCGACCTCTGAATGCTCGGCTATGAAAAGCCAACTGACATTTACTCCTGAGGTGCTGACCTGTTGAACCCTCTATAGCCACTGTGATAATTATATTACGCCTGCTGGTCATCTAAGAATGTTTGAACATCTTGTAGAACGATCTGGCCTTAATGGCCATAAACTCTTATCTCCACCCGGCACAGCCAGAAGAGGATTGGCCACCCCTCAGAGCCTGGTTACCCTCTAGTTTTTATAGTTTTTCCTTCTACATCTGCATTGCTTGGTGTTTGGGGTTTTAGGCTGGGTTTCTGTATAAGCACTTTGTGATATCTGCTTATGTATAAAGGGTTTTATAAATAAATGTGATTGATTGATCCAACCATCCATCCATCCATCCATGAGATATCGTACCAATCATCATGAACTGAAAGGCGTTGTCAGAGACGGAGAAGATATGGGGTGGAGCCTCCACTCTCTTCTTCCCTCTGTAGGCGTTGACAACCTCTTCATCGTACACTGGCAGCCACTTGTAGGGGTTCACCGTGGCACAGAAGAGCCCAGAGTAGGTCTGGATGAAAGCATATTTAATTTAGGAGATTAACAAAGTCAGATGGACTTTTACCTGGATTTATGTGAGGATGTGGGTGTACTTTGGTTTACTGATGTGGACTACTGTATTGATATGTTTTGGTTTCTACCATTCATTTATGTGTAGTACTGTATGTGAGTATTTATTATGTTCATGTATGTGTGTATTTATTATGTTCATGTATGTGTGTGTTTGTATGTGCAGGTTTCTTACATAGATCATCCATGCTGCATAACGCTCTTTGAGGTTATACAACACAGAGGCTTCATTCAGGTAGGTCATCATGGCCATGTCCTCAATCTTGTCGTACTTAGGGGGGTTCATCTCATAGATGTCTGCATCTTTGAACTCTTTTCCTTCCTGAAACAGTCAGAAATCTAGATTACACACAGATCAAACTCGACATGACTGAATGCTTTTTGCTCATTAAATACAAGTTTAATCATTTAAAAAATGCATATCCACATTAATCCAACTACTTAGTTATCACCCACTGACACATAACTGGTGATTCTTGACTAGTCAACATGAGAAATTCTATGTCCTTTTAAATAGCAGCAATAAAAATTGTCTTTGATGGTTATATTCTGCTTACAAAAAACATTGGATGTTTGTTTCTGCATTTAGTTGACTTTTCAAGAATTAGAATGATTGTACAAACTTGAATTTGAATACTTTTCAGATCAGACTTACCTCCTTACTGCCGTCAGGTTTGGTAACTGTCACAGTACACTTCCCGTCGGCCCTGGCAGTGACTAAACCCTTAAGGTACAGCTCCACCTTGTCTGTCACATAGCAGGCGTTCTTTGAATCAAAGGGTGCGGCTTGTGCCTCCATCCTCTCCTTCTCAGATTTACGGAGGTATATGGCAGCCTTGCCGTAGATTTGCATCTCAGCGTCCGTACTCATGGTGACGGATAACTAGGAAAGAGATTAAACATGAAACATGATTGACTCTGTGGTGCTTCCTCCCCAGTCAACAGAGTTGGGTGAGCGGTATCTCTCACAAAATATTCTCATCACTTTTTATGTGAAGACTGGAACCATGTCTCACCTTCTTTTCCCCTTCCTACAGATGAATGTGTACTTTTTGGAGGACCCTGTGAAACATTAGGGTGTTGTGAAAACCCACAAGTCTAAAGCCTTATCATTTAGACCCGGAAGGGCTAGAAAACATTTAACTCAATCATTACAGCCATGTCAAATTCAACTACAGGTGCACCTGATAACTTTCATTTACTACACATCCACACATTCTGTTAGGAATTCAAATAAATTCCCCTGAAAACCCAGTTACATTCTAGAACACCCTTTCAAGTGCAGGAGCACCACTTTGTACTGTAAAGGAAAGTTACAGATTTTAAGTAAAACACATAATAAAAACAACATTATTTTTAATGCCAATTGATTTAATATTGTAAAATCTAAAATAAATGAATTCAAATAGTGCAATTAGCTACTGCCTCAGATGCTGAGTGCAAGGATGAGACGCATTTAAAAATCTAAGGAGGTGGAGAGGTCTTACCACAGAGGAAGAAGGTTTCTGACTCATGGATGCTGGGGCCTCAGCCTCCTTATATCTGGTTGGAAGTGCTAACCAAGCAAAAGTTAATTATGGACCACTCTGGGAAAGGACATGAATTGGATGAGAGACCTGTTTATTTCTGTGTCTCACTAGCACCTCCCACTTCCAGGAGCACCACACTCCCATTACATTACTTTTTAATGACATCTGTGGTTCTAGCAGTCTGCATCTGGGTCTTATCCTGAGTTCTGATACACATATTATTTCTATGATTTAACTTGTAAACACATCTGAACTGTCTCCTCACCACATGCTTGTGACGTAGTTGGCCGTTACCTCGTGCTTTGCTTAGTATGACTTATCACCCTGGTGGAACCATATTAAATGAATAATATAAAGCTAGAACTGAAACATTGAGGCTTTTATCTACACCTCAAAAAACTGCTAATTATAATGTGTAGTTAAACCATACATACATACATGCATACAAGTATGTGAACACCCCTTCTAATGAATAGATTCCGCTATTTCAGCCACACCCAATGCTGACGGGTGTATAAAATCAAGCACACAGCCATGAAATCTCCATAGACCAACATTGGCAATTGAATGACCTTACTGAAGAGCTCAGTGACTTTCAACGTGGCACCGTCACAGGATGCCACCTTTCCAACAAGTCAGTTCGTCAAATTTCTGCCCAGCTAGAGCTGCCTCAATCAACTGTAAGTGCTTTTATTCTTTTATTCTGAAGTGGAAACGTCTAGGAGCAACAACGGCTCAGCTGCGAAGTGGTAAGCCACAAAAGCACACAGAAGGGGACCGCCAAGTACTGAAGCACGTAAAAATTGTCTGTCCTCAGTTGCAACACCCACAATCAAGTTCCAAACTGCCTTTGGAGACAACGTCAGTACAAGAACTGTTCGTCGGAAGCTTTATGAAATGTGTTTTCATGGCCGTGCAGCCACACACAAGCCTAAGATCACCATGCCCAATGCCAAGCGCCGGCTGGAGTGGTGTAAAGCTCGCCGCCATTGGACTCTGGAGCAGTTCAAATGCATTCTCTCGAGTGATGAATCACGCTTCACCATCTGGCAGTCCGACGGATGAATCTGTGTTTGGCAGGAACGCTACCTGCCCAAATGCGTAGTGCCAACTGTAAAGTTTGGTGGAGGATAAATAATGGTCTGGGGATCTTTTTCATGGTTCTGGCTAGGCCCCTTAGTTCCAGTGAAGGGAAATCTTAATGATACAGTATACAATAACATTATAGATGATTCTGTACTCCCAACGTTGTGGCAACAGTTTGGGGAAGGCCCTTTCCTGTTTCAGCATGACAATGCCCCTGTGCACAAAGTGATCCCCATACAGAAATGGTTTGTCAAGATCGGTGTGGAAGAACTTGACTGGCCTGCACAGAGCCCTGACCTCAACTCCATCGGACACCTTTGGGATAAATTGGAACGCTGACTGCGATCCAGGCCTAATCGCCGAACATCAGTGCCTGACCTCACTAATGCTCTTGTGGCTGAATGGAAGTAGGTCCCCGTAGCAATGTTCCAACATCTAGTGGAAAGCCTTCCCAGAAGAGTGGGGTCTGTTATAGTAGTAAGGGGGAGACTAACTTCATATTAATGCCCATGATTTTGGAATGAGATGTTCTCCAAGCAGGTGTTCACATACTTTTGGTCATGTAGTGTATTTATTTACAGTTTGGTAGTCGTTCCACTTAATTAATGAGTCCCTTTAGCATCTCTTTGATATTTAGCTCATCTTTGATATTTTAAGTAGACATTGTGCACCAATATTGCTTTTTAAAAGACTGTTATATTAAACGAAGTGCTCTGATTTGCTAAAGTGACTAAATTCATGCTGCAATGTCCCTATGTGCAACTCTGTGACTTCTAGGAAGATTTCAACCCTAAAATGTCTCCCAAGTTTTCATCACCATTTTATCATTGCTAGTTATTTTGTTGTTTTGACAAATACATGTTGGAAGATTATGTCGAACGGTGGGTGTCGCTGGTGCAATGAAGTCAGGCGCAGGAGAGCAGAGATGAGTGGACAAAGCACTTTACTGAGGAATTTATTTGAACAGAGCGCAACCGTGTCACAAAAAAACAAATGCCCAAAGAACAAGTGAGGCAGCACATTGTACAATAACCAAGTACAAAGTACCGGCTGCCACAAAGCACGGGTGTAAAACAAAACTCGGCGCATACCAGCCGGAAGCGTGCCAACCTGACAAATAAACAATACCCCACACAGACATGGAGGGAACAGAGGGATAAATACACATAGTAATTATGAGGAGATGTAAACCAGGTGTGCAAGAAAACTTCGGCGGAAGTCGTGACAGATTATTAATGTCATGTGATTCATTTTAAGGTCAACTTGAACTGAACATCTCTTTTTAATATGATGAATCTGTCTCCTTTTTAAAATATTTTTTTTCAAAGCAAACATTGATTATCTAGCAGTCAAATATTAGTGTAAAAGGTTCTACTCTTTATGGACATTTTCTGGTGTTTTGTGGTGGAAAACTGAGCGGGTTGAGAATAACACGTTGACCCTGTTACCCATAGATAGACAGGCTTGAAATGTTTTCACAATAAAAACATTTTTTGTGAAGCTTGCATTCAATTGCCCTTCCCAGTTGCACACAGCAAGCCTGTCACGAGGGGATTCATGGCTGATTTCAGATGACAACCTCAACCCTGTTACGGTCCATCCTGTTACTTTATTTGGCACCTAAGAGTCTCTTACTATAATATTTATTTAGTTGAACCTCTTGAGATGGGAAAACATGTGTTTTATTAAGTTGAACATGTTCTCTTTGTGACGGAATGTTAAAATTAGGTGAAATAAAATGTTTTCATTCACCAAGTTTCACTACCCAAAAGGGGCTCATTATGTGGAACGACCCATGTTCTATTGAAGATTCTGGAAGTGCTTTTATTTGTCTCACATTTCAGTTGGCTAAAACGGTCCAGTAGGATTCTTATGACTTACATATCACCAGTACAGTATTTCAATAATCTTATCCATTCATATTGCTGACAGCGATATAACTGCCTCAAACTTTTATTACACTCTGATATAAACTGCTTAGCAGCTGAGCTGGCTTCAATGATGACCTTTATTTATGACCTTTTCTGTTGGCCATAAATTTTCTGAGCGATAACTGAGCTTCACTCAGGGCAAAATATACATATCCTGCAAAGGCTTAAATGTAAGAAAATAAATGTAGCAAATGATTTTCTATGCTCTGAAATGGCACAAGCCACACTGTTAAAACTCATCGAAACTTAAGACGTGTGATATGAAACATTTGGTGTTATAATTTGGTCCAGTGTGGCTCAGTTGGTAGAGCATGGTGCTTGCAATGCCAGGGCTGTGGGTTCAACTCATATAGGTGGATCGGTACAAACAAATATGACAATGTATGGACTCCCTACTGTAAATCCCTCTGGATTAGAGCATCTGAAAATGAAATGGGGGGGATCATTTCAATTGAGAATATTAACCAAAGTCAGCTGAACAAGCCTTATTGGAATGATGACTTAAGGGACCTATGTTCTGTAATGTGGAGATTGTATTCATACAGCGTAAAGAAACTCATTTAAGAAAAAACAGCATGTGTTTAAAAAAAGACTGCCTCTTCTAACACAGATATCAGAGAGGGCAGTTATTACACCTTGAGTAGATACAGATAAGAAATACTCTACAGTTCTGGAACCTAATAAGTTAGAAACGAAACAACACCATTGGAAGTCCGGGAAGAGCAGCGGGGGTTGAAGGGGGGTCGAACGCTGATAGCAAAAAGGTACTTTTTGGAAGAAGGACTTTGCAAGTTTGTTCTCAAGTAATGAAAATGTGGCGTATTTTGAGGAAGAATTTTATGAAGACACATGTTCCCTGAAAACTAACCTGTTAAAAACAATGTCAGTACCCTCTTATATATAGCATTATATATAAAGGAATACATTTTATATAATGTTCCCAACACAAGAACAGAGTTGGGTAGGATGTCATTTTATATGATGTTCAGACGAACCATCAAACAGGCAAAGCGTCAATACAGGACTAAGATCAAATCATACTACGCTGATGCTTGTCGGATGTGGCAGGGCTTGCAAACTATTAGACTACAAAGGGAAGCACAGCGGCGAGCTGCCTAGTGATACAAGGCTACCAGACGAGCTAAATTACTTCTATGCTTGCTTCGAGCCAAGCAACACTGAAACATGCATGAGAGCATCAGCTGTTCGGACGACTGTGATCACGCTCTCCGCAGCCGATGTGAGTAAGAACTTGAAACAGGTCAACATTCACAAGGCCACAGGGCCAGACGGATTACCAGGACGTGTACTCCGAGCATGCGCTGACCAACTGGTAATAGTCTTCACTGACATTTTCAACCTCTCCCTGGCTGAGTCTGTAATACCAACATGTTTCAAGCAGACCACCAAAGTCCCTGTGCCCAAGAACACTAAGGTAATCTGCCTAAATGCCAAGAACACTAAGGTAACCTGCCTAAATGACTACTGACCCGTAGCACTCACATCTGTAGCCATGAAGTGCTTTGAAAGACTGGTCATGGCTCACATCAATAGCATAATCCCAGAAACCCTGGACCCACTCCAATTTGCATACTGCCCAAACAGATCCACAGATGATGCAATCTCTATTGCACTCCATACTGCCCTTTCCCACCTGGACAAAAGAAACACCTATGTGAGATTGCTATTCATTGACTAAAGCTCAGCGTTCAACACCATAGTGCCCTCAAAGCTCATCAATAAGCTAAGGATCCTGGGACTAAACACCTCCCTCTGCAACTAAATCCTGGACTTCCTGAGGGGCCGCCCACAGGTGGTAAGGGTAGGTAACATCACATCTGCTATGCTGATACTCAACACTGGGGCCCCTCAGGGTTGCGTGCTCAGTCCCATCCTGTACTCCCTGTTCACCCATGACTGCATGGCCAGGCACGACTCCAACACCATCAATAAGAACTGGCAGTATGGTGCCAGGACAACAACCTCTCCCTCAACCTGATCAAGACTAAGGAGATGATTGTGGACTACAGGAAAAAGAGGACCGAGCACGCCCCCATTCTCATCAAGGGGGGTGTAGTGGAGCAGGTAGAGAGCTTCAAGTTCCTTGGTGTCCACGTCACCAACAAACTAACATGGTCCAAGCACACCAAAACAGTCGTGAAGAGGGCACGACAAACCTATTCCCCCTCAGGGGACTGAAAAGATTTGGCATGGGTCCTCAGATCCTCAAAGTTCTACAGCTGCACTATCGAGCATCCTGACTGGTTGCATCACTGCCTGGTATGGCAACTGCTCGGCCTCCGACCGCCAGGCACTACAGAGGGTAGTGCGTACGGCCCAGTACATCACTGGGGCCAAGCTTCCTGCCATCAAGGACCTCTATACCAGGCGGTGTCAGAGGAAGGCCCTAAAAATTGCCAAAGACCCCAGCCACCCTAGTCATAGACGGTTCTCTCTGATACTGCAAGGCAAGCGGTACTGGAGTACCAAGTCTAGGTCCAAGTGGCTTCTAAACTGCTTCTACTCCTAAGCCATAAGACATCTGAACACCTAATAATATGGCTACCCAGACTATTTGCATTGCCCCCCCCCCCCCCGGTATTTTACGCTGCGGCTACTCTCTGTTAATTATCACTTTAATAACTCTACCTGCATGTACATATTAACTCAATTACCTCGACTAACAGGTGCCGCCTCACATTGACTCTGTACCGGTACCCCCCTGTATATAGCCTCGCTATTGTTATGTTACTGCTGCTCTTTAATTATTTGTTACTTTTCTCTAATTTTTGGGTATTTTTCTTAACTGCCTTGTTGGTTAAGGGCTTGTAAGTAAGCATTTCATTGTAAGGTCTACATCTGTTGTATTCGGTGCATGTGACAAATACATTTTGATTTGATTTGAACACAAGAACTGAGTTTGGTAGGAAGTAATTATATATCATGTTTCCAACACAAGAACTGAGTTTGGTAGGAAGTAATTATATATCCTGTTCCCAACACAAGAACAGAGTTTGGTAGGAAGCCATTTTATATAATGCAGTGGAGGCTGCTGATGGGAGGACGGCTCATAATAATAACTGGAAAGGAGCAAATGGAATGGTATCAAACGCATGGAAACCATGTGTTTGCTGTATTTGATACCATTCCACCCATTCCACTCCGTCCATTACCACAAGCCCATCCCCCCCAATCAAGGTGCCACCACCTCCTGTGATATAATGTTCCCAATACAAAATAATAGTTTGGTAGGAAGTCATTTTATATAATGTTCCCACTATAAAATAATAGTTTTGTAGGAGTGCTTTTAGCTTTGCTGAACCATCATCGTGGACCATTTTACAAAAGGATTTAAAGCTGGATCATTTTTTTATGATTGATGATTTTAAGTTCCAGATTGGAGAGCTGTTGGCCACATATTGCACTTGTTTTTAAACTCCTTTAAGCTCTCTGATGCAATTTGAACTGTTTTAACGTCCATTCATTGTTCTGTTATACAGTGCCTTTGGAAAGTATTCAGACCGCTTGACTTTTTCCACATTTTGATACGTTACAGCCTTATTCTAAAATTGATTAAATCATTTTCGCCCCTCCTGAATCTACACACAACACCCCATAATGACAAAGCGAAAACAGGTTTTTAGAAATGTTTGCTAATTCCTGACTAATAAAAAACGGAAGTAGAATATTTACATAAGTATTCAGACCCTTTATTCAGTAGTTTATTGAATAACTTTTTGGCAGCGATCACAGCCTCGAGTCTTCTTTGGTAGGACGCTCCAAGGACTTTCAGAGACTTGTCCCGAAGCCACTCCTGCGTTGCCTTGGCTGTGTGCTTAGGGTCATTGTCCTGTTGGAAGGTGAACCTTCACCCCAGGCTGAGGTCCTGAGCGCTCCAGAGCGCTCTTCATCAAGGATCTCTCTGTACTTTGCTCCGTTCATCTTTGCCTCGATCCTGACTAGTCTCCCAGTCCCTGCCGCTGAAAAACAACCCTACAGCATGATGCTGCCACCGCCATACTTCACCGTAGGGATGGTGCCAGATTTACTCCAGATGTGACGCTTGGCATTCAGGCCAAAGAGTTCAATCTTGGTTTCATCAGACCAGAGAATCTTGTTTCTCATGGTCTGAGAGTCTTTAGGTGCCTTTTGGCAAACTCTAAGCGGGCTGTCATGTGCCTTTTACTGAGGAGTGGCTTCCGTCTGGCCACTCTACAATAAAGGCCTGATTGGTGGAGTGCTGCAGAGATGGTTGTGATTCTGGAAGGTTCTCCCATCTCCACAGAGGAACTCTAGAGCGTTGTCAAAGCTTGGTCACCACCCTGACCAAGGCCCTTCTCCCCTGATTGCTCAGTTTGGCCAGGCGGACAGCTCTAGGAAGAGTCTTGGTGGTTCAAAACTTCTTCCATTTAAGAATGATGGAGGCCACTGTGTTATTGGGGACCTTCAATGCTGCTGAAATGTTTTGGTAACCTTCCCCAGATCTGTGCTTCGACACGATCCTGTCTCGGAGCTCTACAGACAACTCCTTCGACCTCATGGCTTGGTTTTTGTTCTGACATGCACTGTCAACTGTGGGACCTTATACTAACAGGTGTGTGCCTTTCCAAATAATGTCCACTCAATTGAATTACCACAGGTGGACTCCAATGAATGATCAATGCAAACAGGAGTTACCTGAGCTCAATTTTGAGTCTCATAGCACCCGGTCTAAATACTTATTTAAATAAAGTATATTTCTGTTTTATTTTTGATACATTTGCAAAAATGTCTAAACCTGTATTTCATTATGGGGTATTGTGTGCAGATTGCTAAGGAAAAACATTTATTAAATCCATTTTAGAATAAGGCTGTAATGTAACAAAATGTGGAAAAAGTCAAGGGGTCTGAATACTTCCCGAAGGCTCTGTATGTTGTGTTGTGTCTCATGTGTTTACTATAGGAATGCTGCTTTCTAGTCCAGGGCTCACTGTCAATCTCAATGTGACTTTCTCTGTTTAAATAAAGGATAAATACAAATATCTGTAACCTGTAACTAAATGATTGATGAACTGTCTAATGAAGTCTTAAAATCCCTGAATTAACTGAAGTTCTGCATGGTTGGCTCCTAATATGTTTTGAGTACAGTATACTGCCATCCACTTGGTGTAAGTCCATAGTGAATCCCATTCCCAAATCTTAAACAATGTATCCGGTATAGACTCGTTCTCGCCTGGGTGTGGTTCGACTGAATGTTAACTTGATGATATTCGAAGGAACGTACCCACCCGCGATCACACTCAAACCGCTCTTGGTGTGGCCGTGACCCTTCACGTCAAAGTGAAGAAATTCTATGAAGTGCGCTTATAGATGGGTTACTACGAGTCTCTTACAGTGGGCTTGTTTGTGATTCTTTTGGGTTCTGTTGGGTTCCTGTTTGTGATTCTTTTGTGTTCTGTTGGGTTCTGTTGGGTACCTGTTTGGGTTGTTTTGGGTTCTGTTGGGTACCTGTTTGGGTTGTTTTGGGTTCTGTTGGGTACCTGTTTGGGTTCTGTTGGGTACCTGTTTGGGGTAGTTTTGTGTTATGTTAGGTTCTGCTGGGTACCTGTTTGGGGTTGTTTTGGGTTCTGTTGGGTTCTGTTGGGTACCTGTTTGGGTTGTTTTGGGTTCTGTTGGGTACCTGTTTGGGTTCTGTTGGGTACCTGTTTGGGGTAGTTTTGTGTTATGTTAGGTTCTGCTGGGTACCTGTTTGGGGTTGTTTTGGGTACTTTTGGGTTCTGTTTGGTTCTTTTGGGTTCGGTTGGGTAACCGTTTTGTGTTGTTTTGTGTTCTGTTGGGTACCTGTTTGGGGTTGTTTTGGGTTCTGTTGGGTACCTGTTTGGGGTTGTTTGGGGTGATTAGTAAAACCCCTTGGAAGTTATAGGAAAAACAATATTGGTTATGCCACGTATTCCAAGGTGTATCAGACGTGTGTCCTGTTCTGAACTATTCAGCAGGAGGGTGGGGCTCTAAAAGGTATAATAAAATGACATGTCCATAACAGAGAAGGCCATTATTTTTTAGGTGTTCACAAGTTTACACCTATATTGGCAGTAACTGGGGACACAGGCTGGGAACATATAACAAAGTGTATGTATGTATAGATTGTGTAGGTCTCTATCTCTCACACCTGACTCTTCTCTTTGTGTCAGAATGGGTTTAAATACCATCCATTTAATGTATTTGTTACCTCTCTAGGGTTATTGTTATTGCTTTGATTACCTTATCTACTATTATGTATTGATATTGATTCATTTCATTTGATTCATTTCACTTTATGCCTAGTGTCCACCCAGCACATCAGTACAAGAAGCCCCATATCTGCTGGATCCACTAGTTGAGCAGGGTGACCATCTGGAAGGATCCCATCAAGGCCTTTTCATTTCTTGGACTGTGCTCTCATCTTCACTGCAGCCAAGGTTTATTGTTTGGTATATCTGCCAACGCAGCCTAATTCTGACACCGATGCCACTGTTATTAGACAATATATTTACTTGCCATGTTTGTGGGAGGAGATAATATTAGCACCATGCAGACCATGCAGACTAAACATTTATGATATTGATTTTAATGTGCAAAGATCTTGCATGATATATGACCTGCGTTTTTGTATTTGAGGGACATGTTTAGCTCCAAACTTGCTCTGGGCAGAAGTTACCCTCTGGGATAAAACTGACCTTAGTTTAGTGTCAGAGGAATATGTACAGCTGTCATACCCAACTAGACAACTGTGCATTTGGCCACAAAGACCTCAACTGACTTTACACCCATGGGTCTTCTCACAATGCAGATCAGGGGTCATTTCAAGTAAATTCAGGAGGTGAACTGAAATGTCTATTTAAAAGCATTGTGACATGTTTTAATTTTGCTTACTTCCTGATTGAACTGAATTGTATTTCTTCCTCTCCAGCACTAACATACTGGACCTGATTTAAGGTAATTAAGGGCTAAATTGAAGATCATGATTAGTTGTAAAGCAAATGTTATTGGTCACGTAACGCATATTTTACATATGTTATCACAGGTGCAGCGAAATGTTTATGTTCCTAGCAGTGCAGTAATACCTAAGAATTCAATACAGGCAAATCCCCCCAAAATAAAGGAATTAAATATAGAAGATGTTAAGATGTTTCCATTGGTCAGAATGCAATGAGGAGATTGAGATTAAGAATTCAGGTTCAGTGTTTATTACACAGTTTAACAGGAACACAGAGCACATGAGGGTTTGATTAAGGTTTAGGAGTTGGAGTTGGGGCTTGTAAAGGCCGATAGGAAGGTTAGGTTGTGGAAATGTAGAAACATACAATTGTATTTTAAAACGTTAGACAAACAACTTCTTATGAGACATTAACTTGTCATTTAGTGGGTTAGGCCAATAGTTTCCCCTTTTGCAGTGTGACTTATCAAGGCAATGTATCACGTGTACAAATGATGTTCGGACTTTATTAGATGTGCTGTGAAATTTAGTGTGACATTTATCCTAACTGAGAGCAGTGAACCACTTCTATATGGAAATGAAAGGGGTGTAAAAAGGCAGAGGAGAGGTAATTAGGGAGTGGTAACAGGTTTGGAGGATAGGGGCGTAATTAGGAGCATTTGGGAGTCCTGTAGGAGTGGCATGACCCTTCCCAACAAGTTGATTTTGCCAAAGAATGTTTATTATATTGACAAGATATTTGAGTGACCTCTCTAACAATGGAAATACATGTCTTCAAAGATGGAAGGCAGGCGGGAGGAGGCGAGATTAGGTGGGAACATTTTATCCAATGAGAGGGTAGATACTGTGTGTTAACAACAGATAGACAGAGGACTCATATTTGCATCTGTGCCATTATAGTGTCTGTGACAGCATGGGCAGTGCCATTGAGGCTATCTCCATTTTAGAGTAGTCAATTATATTCTTCTTCATTGGCTGATGGCTCCCAACTCATAGGAATCCCAACCTGATTTCTAGTAATTCAGGGCTAAATTGAAGGTTATGATCATTTGCTTTAGCTGAACCCACTGTGTTAGTGCTGGGCTGGAATAAAAGCCTGCACCCCATGTGGATGGGCTGTTCAGAACAGGAGTTACAGGCCCCTGATATACTGTTATTAACTGGCAGATGTCATTAATCAGTTGAGTAAACTGTCAATATAAAACTGTTATTGTACATTTGTATTTTAGCAGGGCCTTGGGGGGATCGGATAGTAACTGCTGATCCAATACATTTTGTTCTGTAAAACGACCCGCAAAGTAGTTTGCCTGAGGCACCCCAGTGCCTTGGATCACGTCAGCATTTTTTTTAATTTGATTCAATCCATTAAAATGTCAGAGCTACTAAAATCTATATCTGGATTTGAAATGTCACATGGTGTGGCATGGACCCACAAAACATCCAATCTTGGCTCGGTTAATTCAGATCTTATTTTCCAGGTCACATATCTTGCTGTAAATTTATTACAGTGTCAGCAATGTAAGGGCCTCATGGTTGACTAATAAGGTCAAAATAATGTGCTGGCCTGTATCGGATCTCTCTGTGCTCCCCCTTTCAGCATGTTGTGTAAGGTCAATGGAGTGCTAAATGTAATAATAATCTAATACATTTACAAGGATTAACACTTGGATCAAATGGGGAGCTGTTGTGTTTTTCAGTAAGATCTACAGATCTTTGGACAAACAAGTCCACAGTTATTACCCCCTGCCTAGTGACCTTCTCCAACCATGATCCAAACTGGGTGTCAGAAATACATGCAGCCTAAAGTAGTTTGGGATTGATCCATGACCCTGCGTCATAGAGATGGTATCAAACCTGCTGAGCTGTTCATGAAACTCCAATTTGATCCCATACAGTCGATGGCAGAGTTACAGGAAGCAAACTAAATCAACAGATCCTTTACAAGCCCAAGATGTCCATGTTCAGAGACAGGTGTGTCAGAAATACATCCAGCTTCCACAGAAATACAGTGCCATCGGAAAGTATTCAGACCCCTTCCCTTTTTCCACATTTTGTTAGTCTTATTCTAAAATGAATAAAATCAAGTAAATTCCTCATCAATCTTCACATAATTTCCCATAATGACAAAGTGAAAATAGGTTTTTAGAAATTTTACCAAAAATAAAAAAACAAAAACAAATTATTTAAATAAGTATTCAGACCCTTTGCTATGAGACCCAAAATTGAGTTCAGATGCATCCTATTTCCATTTACAAATGGAGGGAGGGGGTGTCAATGTAAATAGTCCAGGTTACCATTTCGATTAGTTGTTCAGCACTCTTATGGCTTCGGGGTAGAAGCTGTTAAGGAGCCTTTTGGTCCTAGACTTGGAGCTCCGGTACCGCTTGCTGTGAGGTAGCAGAGAGAACAGTCTATGACTTGGGTAACTGGAGTCTTTGACCATTTTTTGGGCCTTCCTCTGACACTGCCCAGTATATAGCTCCTGGATGGCAGGAATCTTGGCCCCAGTGATGTACTGGGCTGTACGCACTACCCTTACCATCAGATGCCGAGCAGTTTCCATACCAGGCAGTGATGCAACCGGTCAGGATGCTCTTGATGGTGCAGCTGTAGAACTTTTTGAGGATCTGGGGGACCCATGGCAAATCTTTTCAGTCTCCTGAGGGCGAAAAGGTGTTTTCGTGCCCTCTTCACGACTGTCTTGGTGTGTTCGGACCATGATAGTTCGCTGGTGATGTGGACACCAAGGAACTTGAAACTCTTGACCAGCTCCTCTACAGTCCTGTCGATGTTAATGGGGGCCAGTTCAGTCTGCCTTTTCCTGTTGTCCACGACCAGCTCCTTTGTCGTGCTCACATTGAGGGAGAGGTTGTTGTCCTGGCACCACACTGCCAGGTCTCTGACCTCCTACCTATAGGCTGTCTCATCATTGTCGGTGATCAGGCCTAGCACTGTTCTGTCGTCAGCAAACTTAATGATGGTGTTGGAGTTGTGTTTGGCCACGCAGTCGTGGATGAACAGGGAGTACAGGAGGGGACTAAGCACACACCCCTGAGGAGCCCCAGTGTTGAGGATCAGCGTGGCAGATGTGTTGTTGCCTACCCTTACCACCTGGAGAAGGCCTATCAGAAAGTCCAGGATACAGTTGCAGAGGGAGGTGTTTAGTCCCAGGGTCCTTAGCTTAGTGATGGGCACTATGGTGTTGAACGCTGAGCTGTAGTCAATAAACAGCATTCTCACATAGGTATTCCTTTTGTCCAGGTGGGAAAGGGTGGGAAAGGGCAGAGTGGAGTGTGATAGAGATTGCGTTGTCTGTGGATCTGTTGGGGCGGTATGCGAAATGGAGTGGGTCTAGGGTTTCCGGGATGATGGTGTTGATGTGAGCCATGCCCAGCCTTTTAAAGCACTTCATGGCTACGTACCAGCATGAGTGCCACAGGGCGGTAATCATTTAGGCAAGTTACCTTCGCTTCTTTGGGCACAGGGACTATGGGGGTCTGCTTGAAACATGTAAGTATTACAGACTCGGTCAGAGAGAGGTTGAAAATGTCAGTGAAGACACTTGCCAGTTGGTCCACGCATGCTTTGTGTACACGTCCTGGTAACCTGTCTGGCCCCGTGGCTTTGTAAATGTTGACCTATTTAAAGGTCTTGCTCACATTGGCTATGTAGAGGGTGATCACACAGTCGTCCAGAACAGCTATTGCTCTCATTTATGCTTCAGTGTTGCTTGCATCGAAGTGAGCATAAAAGGCATTTAGCTCGTCTGGTAGGCTCACGTCACTGGGCAGCTCGTGGCTGTGATTTCCTTTGTAGTCCGTAATAGTTTTCAAGCCCTGCAACATCCGACAAGCGTCAGAGCCGGTGTGGTAGGATTCAATATTAATCCTGTATTGACGCTTTGCCTGTTTGATGGTTCGTCTGAGGGCGTAGCGGGATTTCTTATAAGTGTCCGGATTAGTGTCCCGCTCCTTGAAAGCAGCAGCTCTAGCCTTTAGCTCGATGCGGATGTTGCCTGTAATCCTTGGCTTCTGGTTGGAATATGTACGTATGGTCACCATAGGGACGACGTCTATGCACTTTTTGATGAAGCCGGTGACTGAGTTGGTATACTCCTCAATGCCATTTGATGAATCCCGGAACATATTCCAGTCTGTGCTAGCAAAACAGTCCTGTAGCGTACCATCCGCGTCATCTCACCACTTCCTTATTGAGCGAGTCACTGGTACTTCCTGCTTTAGTTTTTGCTTGTAAGCAGGAATCAGAAGGATATAATTATTGTCAAATTTGCCAAATGGAGGGCGAGGGAGAGCTTTGTATGCGTCTCTGTGTATGGAGTAAAGGGGGTCTAGAGTTGTTTCCCCTCTTGTTGCACATGTGACATCCTGGTAGAAATGAGGTACAATGGATTACAGTTTGCCTGCAATCAAGTCCCCGACCACTAGGAGCGCCACTTCTGGATGAGTATTTTCTTGTTTGCTTATGTCTTTATACAGCTCGTTGAGTGCGGTCTTAGTGCCAGCATCGGTTTGTGGTGGTAAATAGACGGCTACGAATACTATAGATGAGACCTCTCTTGGTAGATAGTGTGGTCTACAGCTTATCATGAGGTACTCTAGCTCAGGTGAGCAATACCTCAATAATTCTTTAATATTAGACATCGCACTCCAGCTGTTATTGACAAATAGAAACACAACCCCGCCCCTCATCTTAGATGTAGCTTCTCTGTCCTGGCAATGCCTAGTAAACCCAGCCAGCTCTATATTATCCGTGTCGTCGTTCAACCACGACTCTGTGAAACATAATATATTACAGTCTTTAATGTCCCGTTGGTAGGATAGTCTTAATCGTAGATCATCCATTTTATTTTCCATGATTGCACGTTGGCCAATGGAACGGATGGTAGTGGATATTTACTCACTCGCCTATGAATTCTCAGAAGGCAGCTCGAACTCCGCCCCCTTCTTTCTCTGTCTTTTCTTCATGCAAATGACAGGGATTTGGGCCTGTTCTCGAGAAAGCAATATATCCTTCACGTCAGACTTGTTAAGGGAAAAATCTTTGTCCAGTTTCGAGGTGAGTAATTGCTGTTCTGATGTCTAGAAGCTCTTTTCAGTCGTAATAGACAGTAGCGGCAGCATTATGTACAAAATAAGTTAAAAAAATAACAAACACGAAAAAACTAACAAAATAGCACAGTTGTTTTGGAGCCCATAAAACCGCAACCATCCCTTCCGGTGCCATTAGGTAGTTCATCCGTTCACCTTCTCTGTGTCTCACACATTTTGACTAATCAGACCAAAGGACAGATTTCCACCTGTCTAATGTCCATTGCTTGTGTTTCTTGGCCCAAGCAAGTCTCTTCTTCTTATTGATGTCCTTTAGTAGTGTTTTCTTTGCAGTAATTCGACCACGAAGGCCTGATTCACACAGTCACCTCTGAACAGCTGATGTTGAGATGTGTCTGTTACTTGCACTCTGTGAAGTATTTATTTGGGCTGCAATTTCTGAGGCTGGTAACTCTAATGAACTTATCCACTGCAGCAGAGGTAACTCTCTGTCTTCCTTTCCTGTGGCAGTCCTCATGAACCAGTTTCATCATCGCGCTTGATTGTTTTTGCGACTGCACTTGAAGAAACTTTCAAAGTTCTTGACATTTTCCGGATTGACTGACCATGTCTTAAAGTAATGATGGACTGTCATTTCTCTTTCCTTATTTGAGCTGTTCTTGCCATAATATGGACTTGGTCTTTTACCAAATAAGGCTATCTTCTGTATACCACACCTACCTTGTCACAACACAATGTATTGGCTCAAATGCATTATGGAAAGAAATTCCAAAAATTTACTTAACAAGGCACACCTGTTACTTGAAATGCACTCCAGGTGACTACCTCATGAAGCTGGTTGAGAGAATGCCAAGAGTGTGCAAAGCTGTCATCAAGGCAAAGGGTATCTACTTTGAAGAATCTAAATATAAAATATTTTTTTGTTTAACACTTTTTTGGCGACTGTATGATTCCATTCAATGTGTTGTTGTCAAGGCCGTCGTAGGGAGGAGACCAAGGCGCAGCATGATAAGCGTACATTCTTCTTTATTTAAAGAATGAACACTGAACAGAACAAAATAGCAAAACTAACCGTGAAGCTCATATGGATAGTACAGACAGGCAACTAAACATAGATCAGAACCCACAAACACAAAAGGGAAAATGGCTACCTAAATATGATCCCCAATCAGAGACAACGAGAAACAGCTGCCTCTGATTGGGAACCGTATCAGGCCACCATAAACATACACATCACCTAGACCTTCGTACCCTAGACTTACAAAAACCCTAGACAATACAAAACTAGCCTACCCACCCTAGTCACACCCTGACCTGACCAAAATAATAAAGAAAACAGATAACTAAGGCCAGGGCGTGAAAGTTATGGCATAGTTTTACTGTCTTCACTATTGTTGTACAATGTAGAAATTTGTAATAAATAAAGTACATCCATGGAATGAGTAGGTGTGTCCAAACTTTTCACTGGTACTGTATATTTTCAAAATAACACAAAATAATTTATTCGTTCACGTTAGGCTACATGTAAAAACAAAAAAATCCAATTGTTCAATCTATTTTATTTGTGGAGTGCCTTTGTTACGACTATGAAACATACAGATTGTGTGTTTGAACACGGTGACAGCTTATTGTTCTAATTGAATGAATAACCCAACCACCACGACGCACGGTGAAATGATAAAAACATCAGTAGCCTAAACATGATAAGTGACAAATGTACTTGATAAATAGTGAAAATCATCACAAAAACAATAATGCATTATAATGAATATTTGTCGCTATGACAGCAGTGAAAAAAAGTTAATCATTTGTAAATCGGATACCATGGAAATGTGTCTGTTTCCAGGCATCGCGTTCTCGTTTGTCATCAAAACAGAGGTAAAGCGTGATTTCTCTGAAGTGCTGCAGCGACATGGTTTCTCCAAAGGTATTCCATACATGTCTGACCAGAAGCTGTCCATATACACATTATTTCCCCCTAATGCTCCACGGACATAGAGGATTTAAATGAACGCTTCTAACTTATCAACAGACAGATCCCAGGCAGTGTCTCCTTGCTCCCTGTATTTTATACCAGACCACATGTTCCTCTTAGCCTGATCGCAGAAAAGTACAATAGGAACAATAGTGGTATCACGTCTACTCCCGCTCCTCTCTGGCGCTCGTTGTCGCCAGTTTACTCATTTTTACGCACATCTGTCACCATCGTTACGCGCACCTGCGCCTCATGAGACTCACCTGGACTCCATCACCTTCCTGATTACCTCCCCTATATCTGTCACTCCCTTTGGTTCTTTTCACAGGTGTTAATGATTCTGTTTCTGTGTTTTATGTCGGCACACTACGTGTTTTGGTCTGTTTCATTTATTATTAAATGCACTCCCTTTACTTGCTCCCTGACTCCTAGCTTATATTACAAGTGAATCAATATATTAGTTTTATTCTTGTCTTGTAATCAAATCAAATTTATTTAAATAGCCCTTCTTACATCAGCTGATATCTCAAAGTGCTGTACAGAAAACCAGCCTAAAACCCCAAACAGCAAGCAATGCAGGTGTAGAAGCACGGTGGCTAGGAAAAACTCCCTAGAAAGGCCAAAACCTAGGAAGAAACCTAGAGAGGAACCAGGCTATGACCAGTGGCCAGTCCTCTTCTGGCTGTGCCGGGTGGAGATTATAACAGAACATGGCCAAGATGTTCAAATGTTCATAAATGACCAGCATGGTCAAATAATAATAATCACAGTAGTTGTTGAGGGTGCAACAGGTCAGCACCTCAGGAGTAAATGTCAGTTGGTTTTTCATAGCCGATCATTGAGAGTATCTCTACCGCTCCTGCTGTCTCTAGAGAGTTGAAAATAGCAGGTCTGGGACAGGTAGCATGTCCGGTGAACAGGTCAGGGTTCCATAGCCGCAGGCAGAACAGTTGAAACTGGAGCAGCAGCACTGCCAGGTGGACTGGGGACAGCAAGGAGTCATCATGCCAGGTAGTCTTGAGGCATGGTCCTAGGGCTCAGGTCCTCCGAGAGAGAAAGAAAGAGAGAAAGAGAGAATTAGAGAGAGCATACTTAAAATCCCACAGGACACCGGATAAGACAGAAGAAATCCTTTAGTTATAACAGACTGACCCTAGCCCCCCGACACGTAAACTACTGCAGCATAAATACTGGAGGCTGAGACAGGAGGGGTCAGGAGACACTGTGGCCCCATCCGATGATACCCCCGGACAGGGCCAAACAGGCAGGATATAACCCCACCCAGTGTATACAGATGGTTTAAAGGATCCCATAAAGGTGGAAGACAGGCTCAGGTGTATTTATCCCTATGCAACAGACTAACCTTTGATGTATCTGTTAAATCAACAGATGTTATCGCTATAATTGTTGAATTGCAATTGATAGAGGAGGTGCAATCAAGAAGAGTAGTACTATGTTGGGACTGTGCATCAGTTTTGTATAGTTTAAGATCTGGAAAGTCAGAAGGTGGTTAGAAGTAATGATGCTGTTGTCGGGGTTACAAAGAAAATGGTATTGAAATTCCGTGTTGTTGGATTCCGGCTCATACAGGAGTTTATAGAAAGTATATAACTAAGCAATAAGGCCCGAGGAAGTGTGGTGTATATGGCCAATACACCACGGCTATGCGCTGTTCTTATGCACGACGCAATGCGGAGCGCCTGGACTACAGCCCTGAGCCGTGGCATATTGGCCATATATCACAAACCCCAGAGGTACCTTACTGCTATTATAAACTGGTTACCAACGTGATTAGAGTAGTAAAACTAAAAATGTTTTGTCATACTCGTGGTATACCATGGCTTTCAGCCAATCTGAATTTAGGACTCAAACCACCCAATTTATAATAGCAGCAAAACCCGTATGTAGTAGTGTATGCACCTGTCAGTTTGTTGCGATTTGCCAATAACACTGAAAGAAGAACAAGCCTCTCTCATTTCCCCAGACAGACAAACGCTCTGCTTCACTCACTCACAGTCACTCGTCTCAGGGCACAAGTGTCCCTTTCCCCAGACAGACAAACGCTCTGCTTCACTCACTCACAGTCACTCGTCTCAGGGCACAAGTGTCATAGGTGGAAATCCCAGGGGGGATTCCACCTAATCCCAGGGGGGATTTCCCCCAATATATCACTGTAAACATAACTATGTAATTTCAATAATATTAATAATACGCAATGAAAGCACTTGTGCTGATTATATACACTTAATAGCGCATTTAAATTTCAAAAGATTGCGACCCCCCCCCCGCCCTTTGCCTCACAATGGTTTGATCCACTGCCAGTTCTTTAGCTGGCAAGGTAATAGAGAGTTCGTATCTACTGTCCGAAAGGGACATGTACGTAACTGACGCGAGGTTAATCCAGTCAATCCATAGCAGGTCCATAGCAATGTTATTTATTTATTTTTATGTTGGCAGTGTTCACACACTAGGGGAATTTGCAGAGCTAGCGCGCAAACTAAAGCAAACATTAACTATCAAGCTAGCTAGTACCTATTCCATTTATGTGGCGTCGTCAAAGATGGAATCTTTGCTATCGTCAGTTTATTACAAGATCAGCATGCAGCTGTAGTGCTTCGACGTCCCTGTGATAAGGTTAGCAATAAACTGAAGTCCAAACTGAACAGAACAGAACTACACTCTCTTCTACCATTGTCTTAAATATATATAATGGTCTCGTTGCAAAAGATAAATTGTCGCTAGTGAACTTTTTTTATTTTATTTTATTTCACCTTTATTTAACCAGGTAGCAAAAATTATAGCAAACACATAGAAACGGAATTGGTGCTCGCTAGCTTTACAAATTCAGCTATTGTTGGAAGCCAGCCAATATGAAACAAACTATTTCAATTACAAAAGGTTGCAGCATGTGTTGTGTAAATGTGTGTGTGTGCAGCTAGGCCAGCCAGCCAGCCAGGTAGAAAAATGGCAGAAAAAAGTAAGAAGACGGACATCAGAGTATTTGTCAGTACACCAAAACACATAGTAAGAACTCTAGTATCCTAATATCTCAAAGACTAGTTGATAAAATGTTCATAAGAAAGAAGTGAAATGCTAATGGAAATGTTTCACAATGATGTCATTAGGCAGAGCAGGCAGCAGATGGCACACAGACAGCAGAGCTGGGGACAGACTGGCAGAGACAGGGAGTCTCAGGTAAGTTTGTTGAGTCTTTGTTTGGCAACATTATGAAAGGTTCTCAATTTTTTTGACTTGTAAAATAGGGACATAATTGGAAAATGCCATGGATACCCCCACTCTCAACTTAAACTGGTGACTAAACTAAGATTTGTTTACGGCAATGGTATTGTTGTTGTGATTAATTGTGTAGTTTTGGGTACCGGTAGTTAGGAGTACGGCAAACACCTTATTTATTTTCTAGGAGACCGGCTGAGTCAGTTAGGGGGGTGAAAGGGAAAGAGCCAGGAAGAGAGACTTCAGAGGACAGTGTCACAGCCACGGCAGGACCAAGTGTCACCCTTGTTGCCAGCAGCACCAGTATAGGGGACAGTGGCACAGCATTGTCCAGTTACCACAGTGATGGCACAAAACCATATCAGCCACACCCACAATTTATAGAACCGCAAACTCTTGCCAACAGAGTGTTGACCTTTCAAGAGAGATGGTTTCGCGATTTCCCCTGGCTACATTATAATCCATCAATAAAAGGAGTGTTGTGTTTTCACTGTAGCCAAGGGTTTTCAAGCCAGCCATCTTTTGGCCAAAGAGCTGATGCTGCCTTCATTAGTGCAGGATTTAGGAACTGGAGAAAAGGCATTGAAAAATTCACAGCACATCAAAATTGCCAAACCCACCGCCACTTTGTAATTGTAACAGCACACCAGCTAAAGCCAATCAGTGTCCAGTTATGTCCAGCGCGTGGGTTAAACAGCTGGATGACGCAAGGCATTGCTTGATGAAAATTGTTAGTTCGGTGCGGCATGTAGTAAGACAGGGACAAGCCTTTAGAGGCCACACGGATGACAGTGGGAATTTATACCAGATTTTGAAACTTAGGGCAGAAGAGGATGATCCCATTTTACTGAAGTGGTTAACAGAGCGTACCACAATGTACACAGGCCCCAAAGCACAGAATGAAATTCTGAACATCATGGCCAATAGTCATTCGAGGCATTGCAGCTGAGATTAGGTCTCTTCCGATTGTACAATTTTCATTAATTGTTGATGGTACTCAAGATGTCTCTGGTGCTGAACAGGAGAGTGTCTGTCTGCGTTATGTTGACCATGACCATGTCCCTCACAAGGAGTTTATTGGGCTATACAGGGTGTCGGAGACAACAGGCGAGGGCATTGCGAAAGTGCCAACTGATGTGTTGTTGAGGAAACCCGCAAACATATGCTCGGTTCTTTTGTTCAGTAGTGTGTATAGCAGTGGTTCTCAACCTTTTTGGGGTACTGGAACCCCTGCATATTTTGAGGCAAGGCAGGCAAGGTTTTGAGCAGTCCTCAGGGACCTCCACCCCCTCTATATTATATGTAAACTTACTGGAAACCTTGTGGTACTGACTACATTCATTACACTTTTTTATTTCACGGACCCCTTGCAATTAGTCCATGGACCCCTGTTTGAGAACCCCTGGTGTAATTGATATTTGTTCTTTTGTTTAGTAGTTTTCAGGACACTTACAAATGATTTATTTCATGTTATTTTATTTAAAATGGCCTACTTTGTGCGACATACTTGTCCATAGCTGCTGTTTGAAGAGTTGAGACACTGGCTGAGTTGAGACACTGGCTGAGTTGAGACACTGGCTGAGTTGAGACACTGGCTGAGTTGAGACACTGGCTGAGTTGAGACACTGGCTGAGTTGAGACACTGGCTGAGTTGAGACACTGGCTGAGTTGAGACACTGGCTGAGTTGAGACACTGGAGGATATTTTGTTTGATTTATTTGGGTTTTTCATTGAAGTAGTTATTTTGCTTTTAGAACTACTTATTTTAAGCTTTTTGTTCTTGCAAAGATATTGTAGACTCAGGCCAGGTGGACATATTTAATGACTATATAAATGTATCAGAAAAAGTCCAATTAAAAGGTCAATTCAATACGGAGACCAACTTTGTGATGGTTCTCAATGGAGATTCTTTTAGATGTGATCACACCATGTTCATTGTATTTATGAAAACTACACCCATACAGTGTACAGTACCATTGTCACCTACTGACCTTTCTTGATATTGCTGGTTGTAAGTACGAATACCTGCATACATACTGGACTGGTAAGGAGCACTGCTATAACTATTATTAGTAGTAGAATTATAATGATTTAAACATTTGAACAAGTTGGGAAAACCCTTCAGTTAACTACTGTACCTATCAATTATCCAGTTGTAGGAATTATGGTTCCTCAATATACATTTAACAACGTATGCTATGTGTTACAGCACTACTTTTGGTGTCCCCCTCAGGAATTGCTCTTGAGAAAATTTAATGTAATTGTCCCCTCCAAGGTTGATCTCAGATTTTCGCCCCTGACAAGTGTCCCTTTCTCCAGACATGGTGTATGAATCAGAATCCGTAGCTAAACGTTGTTGTTCATTCTAGATATTTCCTGTCGACATTGCTGAGGCCATATGGTTGTTTAGTAGGCCTACTTTGTCTGTCCGTATAATTATTATATTGCTGGTGACGTGTGAAACGCTTGATAATAGGTGATTTTAAATAGTGACTGGTTTTCATCAAACTGCCCACTCAAGAAAAAGCTTTCAACTGTAACCTGTGCCTGAAACCTGGTTCAGGTTATCAGTCAATCTACCGGGGTAGTTACAAACAGCACAGGAACAAAATCATCAACATGTATTGATCACATCTTTACTAATGCTGCAGAAATGTGCTTTAAAGCAGTATTCAAATCCATCTGATGTAGTCATCACATTATAGTAGCTGTCACACCCTGATCTGTTTCCCCTGTCTTTGTGCTTGTCTCCACCCCCCACCAGGTGTCTCCCATTTTCACATTTATCCCCTGTGTATTTATACCTGCGTTTTCTGTTTGTCTGTTGCCCGTTTGATCTTGTATTGTCTGGTTGTACCAGCATGTTTCTAGGTTTTGCATGTGTTTTTGTTTCTAAGTTTCCCGGTTCTGACCTTTCTGCCTGTCCTGACCCTGCCTGCCGTCCTGTACCTGCTTGACTCTGACCTGGATTACAAACCTCTGCCTTCCCTCCTCCTTCTTTATGCCTGCCCCCTGTGATCTGAGAATCAAACTATCCGTGTCCTGTGTCGTGCTTCTACACCTGCATTGCTTGCTGTTTGGGGTTTTAGGCTGGGTTTCTGTACAGCACTTTGAGATATGAGCTGATGTAAGAAAGGCTACATAAATAAATTTGATTTGTGTCTGCATCTGGGTCAAATCAAATCAAATTTTATTAGTCACATACACATGGTTAGCAGATGTTAATGCGAGTGTAGCGAAATGCTTGTGCTTCTAGTTCCGACAATGCAGTAATAACAACAAGTAATCTAACCTAACAATTCCGCAACTACTACCTTATACACGCAAGTGTAAAGGGGTAAAGAATATGTACATAAAGATATATGAATGAGTGATGGTACATACGGCATAGGCAAGGTGCAGTAGATGGTATAGAGTACGGTATATACCTATGAGATGAGTACTGTAGGGTATGTAAACATAAAGTGGCATAGTTTAAAGTGGCTAGTGGTCCATGTATTACATAAGATGGCAAGATGCAGTAGATGATATAGAGTACAGTATATACATATACATAAGAGATGTGTAATGTAGGGTATGTAAACATTATATTAGGTGGCATAGTTTAAAGTGGCTGGTGGTACATTTTTACATAATTTCCATCAATTCCCATTTTTAAGGTGGCTGGAGCTGAGTCAGTTTGTTGGCAGCGGCCGCTAAATGTTAGTGGTGGCTGTTTAACAGTCTGATGGCCTTGAGATAGAAGCTGTTTTTCAGTCTCTCGGTCCCTGCTTGGATGCACCTGTACTGACCTCGCCTTCTGGATGATAGCGGGGTGAACAGGCAGTGGCTTGGGTGGTTGTTGTCCTTGATGATCTTTATGGCCTTCCTGTGACATCGGGTGGTGTAGGTGTCCTGGAGGGCAGGTAGTTTGCCCCGGGTGATGCGTTCTGCCGACCTCACTACCCTCTGGAGAGCCTTATGGTTGTGTGCGGAGCAGTTGCCGTACCAGGCGGTGATACAGCCCGACAGGATGCTCTCGATTGTGCATCTGTAGAAGTTTGTGAGTGCTTTTGGTGACAAGCCGAATTTCTTCAGCCTCCTGAGGTTGAAGAGGCGCTGCTGCGCCTTCTTCACAACGCTGTCTGTGTGGGTGGACCAATTCAGTTTGTCCGTGATGTGTACACCGAGGAACTTAAAACTTTCCACCTTCTCCACTACTGACCCGTCGATGTGGATAGGGGGGTGCTCCCTCTGCTGTTTCCTGAAGTCCACAATCATCTCCTTTGTTTTGTTGACGTTGAGTGTGAGGTTATTTTCCTGACACCACACTCCGAGGGCCCCCACCTCCTCCCTGTAGGCCGTCTCGTCGTTGTTGGTAATCAAGCCTACCACTGTAGTGTCGTCCGCAAACTTGATGATTGAGTTGGAGGCGTGCATGGCCACGCAGTCGTGGGTGAACAAGGAGTACAGGAGAGGGCTCAGAACGCACCCTTGTGGGGCCCCAGTGTTGAGGATCAGCGGGGTGGAGATGTTGTTACCTACCCTCACCACCTGGGGGCGGCCCGTCAGGAAGTCCAGGACCCAGTTGCACAGGGCGGGGTCGAGACCCAGGGTCTCGAGCTTGATGACGAGTTTGGAGGGTACTATGGTGTTAAATGCTGAGCTGTAGTCGATGAACAGCATTCTCACATAGGTATTCCTCTTGTCCAGATGGGTTAGGGCAGTGTGCAGTGTGGTTGCGATTGCGTCGTCTGTGGACCTATTGGGTCTGTAAGCAAATTGGAGTGGGTCTAGGGTGACCGGTAGGGTGGAGGTGATATGGTCCTTGACTAGTCTCTCAAAGCACTTCATGATGACGGAAGTGAGTGCTACGGGGCGGTAGTCGTTTAGCTCAGTTACCTTAGCTTTCTTGGGAACAGGAACAATGGTGGCCCTCTTGAAGCATGTGGGAACAGCAGACTGGGCTAAGGATTGATTGAATATGTCCGTAAACACACCAGCCAGCTGGTCTGCGCATGCTCTGAGGACGCGGCTGGGAATGCCGTCTGGGCCTGCAGCCTTGCGAGGGTTAACACGTTTAAATGTTTTACTCACCTCGGCTGCAGTGAAGGAGAGCCCGCAGGTTTTGGTAGTGGGCCGTGTCAGTGGCACTGTATTATCCTCAAAGCGGGCAAAAAAGGTATTTAGCCTGTCTGGGAGCAAGACATCCTGGTCCGCGACGGGGCTGGTTTTCTTTTTGTAATCCGTGATAGACTGTAGACCCTGCCACATACCCCTTGTGTCTGAGCTGTTGAATTGCGATTCAATTTTGTCTCTGTACTGGGACTTAGCCTGTTAGATAGCCTTGCGGAGAGAATAGCTACACTGTGTGTATTCGGTCATGTTTCCGGTCACCTTGCCCTGGTTAAAAGCAGTGGTTCGCGCTTTCAGTTTCACGCGAATGCTGCCGTCAATCCACGGTTTCTGGTTTGGGAATATTTTAATCGTTGCTCTGGGTACGACATCGTCAATGCACTTCCTAATGAACTCGCTCACCGAATCAGCATATTCTTCAATGTTGTTGTTGGACGCCGTGCGGAACATATTCCAATCCGCGTGATTGAAGCAGTCTTGAAGCGTGGATTCAGATTGGTCGGACCAGCGTTGAACAGACCTGAGCACGGGAGCTTGTAGTTTTAATTTCTGTTTGTAGGCTGGAATCAACAAAATGGAGTCGTGGTCAGCTTTTCCGAAAGGAGGTCGGGGGAGGGCCTTATATGCGTTGCGGAAGTTAGTATAACAATGGTCCAGAGTTCTGCCAGCCCTGGTCGGACAATCGATGTGCTGATAGAATTTAGGGAGTTTTGTTTTTAGATTAGCCTTGTTAAAATCCCCAGCTACGATGAATGCAGCCTCAGGGTGTGTGGTTTCCAGTTTACAGAGAGTCAGATAGAGTTCGTTCAGGGCCATCGATGTGTCTGCTTGCGGGGGAATATATACGGCTGTGATTATGACCGAAGAGAATTCCCTTGGTAGATAATGCGGTCTACATTTGATTGTGAGGAGTTCTAGATCAGGTGAACAGAATGACTTGAGTTCCTGAGGGTTGTTATGATGGTCACACCACGTCTCGTTAATCATGAGGCATACCCCCCCGCCCCTCTTCTTACCAGAAAGATGTTTGTTTCTGTCTGCGCGATGCGTGAAGAAACCAGCTGGCTGCACCGACTCCGTTAGCGTCTTTTGAGTTAGCCATGTTTCCGTGAAGCAGAGCACGTTGCAATCCCTGATGTCTCTCTGGAATGTTACCCGTGCTCGGATTTCATTGACCTTATTGTCAAGAGACTGGACATTGGCGAGTAGTATGCTAGGGAGTAGAGCGCGATGTGCTCGTCTCTGAAGCCTGACCAGGAGACCGCTACGTTTGCCCCTTTTTCGGCGTCGTGTAGCTTCGCCGGCTGGGATCAGGTCCATTGTATTGGGTGGAAGGCAAGACACTGGATCCGTTTCGGGAAAGTCATATTCCTGGTAGGAACGGTGGTTAGTTGACGTTAATCGTATATTCAGTAGTTCCTCCCGGCTGTATGTAATGAAATCTAAGATCACCCGGGGTACCAATGTAAGAAATAACACATAGAAAAACAAAATACTGCATATTTTCCAAGGAACGCGAAGCGAGGCAGCCATCTTGCTCGGCGCCGGAACATCCTGAGTTGTGATAAGTAGCCATATCTAGGTTCCAAAGGCTGGGTCTAATATAGTGTATGAGGTCGTACAATACGTTTTGCAGTGATTCCTAAGTTGTTGATGTAAAAAACTATTTGTTGGTCTGTGCCGTTTAATGAGGAGCAAACAGACGCTGCACTTGACACTTATGACATGTCTAATTCCAGTTACTAATAAGCATGTAACCATTAAAATGACTGTTAAATACCCGTTGATTGATAAGGAATTGTATGGTTGAGTAGGATGGCAAATAGGTCTGGCTGCACAACCGATTGGCAAACGTAATGCAAATTGAGAAATCATGTGACTAAACTGAATTTAAAAAAAAATACACTTTGGGGCACTTTAAATTACATTTTTAGCAAAAACACAAACTGGGTTCCATCATTCATTGAATCAGATAGCTCATTCATCACAAAACCCACTGATATTGCCAAATACTTTGCATTACATGCCAGCAACACACGCTGACACTACACATCCAAGTATATCTGATCAAATTATGCAAGAGAAGCATTGTAATTTTGAATTCTGTAAAGTGAGTGTGGAAGAGGTGAAAAAATTATTGCTGTCTATCAACAATGACAAGCCACCGGGGTCGGACAACTTGGAGGGAAAATTACTGTGGATAATGCGGGACAATATTGCCACTCCTATTTGGCATATCTTCAATCTGAGCCTATTAGAAATTGTGTTCCCTCAGGCCTGGAAGGAAGCAAAATAAATGTTGCATCCCAAGAATAGTAAAGCCCCCTTTACTGGCTCAAATAGCCAATCAATCAGCCTGTCACCAACCCTTAGTAAACTTATGGGAAAAATTGTGTTGGACCAGATTCAATGCTATTTTACAGTAAACAAATTGACAAACAGACTTTCAGCACGCTTATAGAGAAGGACATTCAACATGAACGGCACTTACACAAATGACAGATTGGCTGAGAGAAATTGATGATAAAAAGTGATTGTGGGAGTTGTTTCGTTAGACTTTAGTGCGGCTTTTGACATTATCGATCATAGTCTGCTGATGGAAACACGCATGTGTTATGGCTTTACTCCCCCTGCTATATTGTGGATAAAGAGTTGCTTGTCTAACAGAACACAGAGGGTGTTCTTTAATGAATGCCTCTCCGACACAATCTAGGTAGAATCAGGGCAGCTGTCTAGACCCCTTACTTTTTAAGAGAAACTATATGGGGCAAGTGAATTAGCCCCTTTATCTAAATCTGTGTCTGAAATACATGCAGGCAGTAGAAGCCAGCCATGCGTTAGGCTATTTATTAGCCTATTTAGTTGATAATTTAATAGGACTAAGTAAGTAAATCATGGGCATTTTCATCAGTCGGGGTCATTTACCTTTGATCAATGCATGTGAATGAGTGAAGGAACATAAGTATTTTCTGTGAGGTACTGTACAGGCTTTACCGGTGTGATTAGATAACTCGATCCGGTGGAATAGGACGATACGAGAGCTTCTTTCAGACAGCGCTCCGTAAGCCACGCCCCAGTGGGCAGAGTTAGGCATGTTGGACTGGGACACGTTTTAATACCATAAAAAGCCTCTAGCTGTACCGTGAGTCCGCAATGGTTCTGTGTAGCCTAGTTATGCTAATATATTTGAGACCAGTGTATTGCAGTTAATATACCAGCTTATTTTAAAGTGCACTTCTGGGTTTTTCGAACACAAATAAATACGATTCCAAGTATCAAGCGTGATAAAAACGGATACGATTACTCATGCTAGTATGATGAGATATGCACACCCCTAGGTAATATGGGAACGGGGTCATGAATTGTTGACATAACTGTATCCCAACCCAACCTTCATGTACCCGTTGTTACTCAGTCACTTACCAAACTCTGTTTTATGACCAAAATTATCCTATTTACACTTTGTAATCAATTCTGACACTAGAGTAAATGTTTCTGACTCATATCATGCCACATAGGCCGTTTCCCAAAGGAGAAGTTGGTTTTAAAGGGCAGTCAACCTTTAACTGCTGATTCGGTTAATAGCCTTGATCTCTATGGCAGCTGTTATATCTGGGATGACTGAAGACCTGATAAGAGCTTCTGCTTAATAGTTCTGCAATTTATACCACAAACAGGGCCATGTACCAAATAGTTATAATATGTTAAACAGTCATAATAACAGTCAACTTTAATATCGCAATCATCTAAATAATGTTGTACTCAACTTGTTGGATCAGAATCAGGGTTGTGTTCATTAGGCACACCGTAGCAAAACATTAAGAAGCTGGTGGCCACCGGCTTTCTTAAGAAGGCATTGTTCAATGCGCAATGTTAAGTTCAAGTCTTTCTACCATCACATCTAAGCCAATATGACAACAATTTAGATGAAACTTAGAAAATCTATTCATATGGAGACACACAACACCCACCCCTCCTCCTGTCATGTTCTGTTCAGCCGTTAACGAGAACCACATACCTGATTTTTAACTGGGTCGTTGAGTGTCACAAATGTTCCAACTTAAATTATTTATTTTTCAATTCTGCTTTAAGATATGAATTTGGAAATCGTTTGTTGAACATCTTAGAGAATGTTTTGTATAGTTGGTGTATAGTTTTTTGTGTTGTGATTTTTTTTTTTTCCCCCCACAAAGAAATTAACTCATGTTAAATACATTTCAACAATCCTTCATTCAAAGGACCCTTCTATGGATTAAATGTGATAAAAATCCCCAAAATAATGGTATATTTTTGTTTTAGTTTCTTGAGGAATCACCCCAATAGCTTTTTCATAGCTACAATAATGTGGCATAGAGACTGTGACTTTCTAGCTAACCTTCCTTTCTAGCTAACCTTTCATTCTAGCTAACTTTCCTTTCTAGCTAACCTTTCATTCTAGCCTACCTTCCTTTCTAGCTAACCTTCCTTTCTAGCCTACCTTCCATTCTAGCTAACCTTTCATTCAAGCTAACTTTCCTTTCAAGCTAACTTTCCTTTCTAGCTAACCTTCCTTTCTAGCTAACCTTCCTTTCTAGCTAACCTTTCATTCTAGCTAACCTTTCATTCTAGCTAACCTTTCATTCTAGCTAACCTTTCATTCTAGCTAACCTTTCATTCTAGCTAACCTTTCATTCTAGCTAACCTTTCATTCTAGCTAACCTTTCATTCTAGCTAACCTTTCATTCTAGCTAACCTTTCATTCTAGCTAACCTTCCATTCTAGCTAACCTTCCATTCTAGCTAACCTTCCATTCTAGCTAACCTTCCTTTCTAGCTAACCTTCCTTTCTAGCTAACCTTCCTTTCTAGCTAACCTTTCATTCTAGCTAACCTTTCATTCTAGCTAACCTTTCATTCTAGCTAACCTTTCATTCTAGCTAACCTTTCATTCTAGCTAACCTTTCATTCTAGCTAACCTTTCATTCTAGCTAACCTTTCATTCTAGCTAACCTTTCATTCTAGCTAACCTTTCATTCTAGCTAACCTTCCATTCTAGCTAACCTTCCATTCTAGCTAACCTTCCTTTCTAGCTAACCTTCCATTCTAGCTAACCTTCCATTCTAGCTAACCTTTCATTCTAGCTAACCTTTCATTCTAGCTAACCTTTCATTCTAGCTAACCTTTCATTCTAGCTAACCTTTCATTCTAGCTAACCTTTCATTCTAGCTAACCTTTCATTCTAGCTAACCTTTCATTCTAGCTAACCTTTCATTCTAGCTAACTTTCCTTTCTAGCTAACTTTCCTTTCTAGCTAACTTTCCTTTCTAGCTAACTTTTCTTTCTAGCTAACTTTTCTTTCTAGCTAACTTTTCTTTCTAGCTAACTTTCCTTTCTAGCTAACCTTCCTTTCTAGCTAACCTTCCTTTCTAGATAACCTTCCTTTCTAGATAACCTTCCTTTCTAGCTAACTTTCCTTTCTAGCTAACCTTCCATTCTAGCTAACCTTCCTTTCTAGCTAACCGTCCTTTCTAGCTAATCTTCCTTTCTAGCTAACCTTCCTTTCTCGAAAATGCTTCCTCTTCTTTCAGAACTTATTCAGCACTAATTATGTTCAAAATCACAACATTGAAATGACATCAGTGTGGAACCAATGTGTCTGATCAACTTTCCCTCACACTCCATGGTCCTGGGGCAGAACCTTTCTCTTTAGGTCATATAGGATCATGATTCCAGAAGTCTCTTATTGGTTGTAAGCCACGTCAGAATGCTACATCATATGATGTGGTTAGCTGATATGTTAATGAACATCAAATACAGGCGTTCTGGGATCTGGCATGCGTCTTCAATGTGGTCAGGGAGTTTCAGAACCACAGATTTCACAAAACCTGCAATTTAATGTAAGCTGACAGAGTGGGTAACTGCTCACTGCTCCAAAAACTGCCTTCTGACACCATGTATCTGGTCTGTGTTGACTGACTGTTTGGCCTTCATTCCAACCTCTCCCGCCACTGTCGATTCTATTTATAGCCATCCAATAAAAGTGTGACGCCTCGGCTATGCTGACGAAGCGATCTAGCCTCTAACTCATTGCAATTTGAACCCTCTGGTAAATCTGGATAAGTATAACATTACCGAATACATTAAAATGCTTTTTTCCTAATCGGGTACAGACTTGTTATTGCTTGTGTAGCAGATGGGGATCTGAAACTCAGTCCTCAACCTGCAGTGTCTCCACTTGTGTTGCTGAATAGTTAGCTTTTTGGTGGTGCAACTAGTTAAGACGCTTCAGGAGGTCATGTGTTTGTGAGATAGAGGTCCTGAGTTTGAGCCTCGGTATGTGCCGAATCAGGAGGAAGTGGTGATCGCTAAGCAAGCAGCATGACATCCTTTACACTTGGTTCAAGAAAAAAAGAAAAAAAGAAGTGCTGTTTGACCACACCCACCAGTAGTGGGTTTGGTGTTGAAAGAAGGATGTATATGCAGAACAGAACCCCACACCTACTGTTCAATATGGTAGTGGGTTGGGTGTTGACAGAATGATGTATATGCAGAACAGAACCCCACACCTACTGTTCAATATGGTAGTGGGTTTGGTGTTGACAGAAGGATGTATATGCAGAACAGAACCCCCACACCTACTGTTCAATATGGCAGTGGGTTTGGTGTTGACAGAAGGATGTATATGCAGAACAGAACCCCACACCTACAGTTCAATATGGTAGTGGGTTTGGTGTTGAAAGAAGGATGTATATGCAGAACAGAACCCCACACCTACTGTTCAATATGGTAGTGGGTTTGGTGTTAACAGAAGGATGTATATGCAGAACAGAACCCCACACCTACTGTTCAATATGGTAGTGGGTTTGGTGTTAACAGAAGGATGTATATGCAGAACAGAACCCCACACCTACTGTTCAATATGGTAGTGGGTTTGGTGTTGACAGAAGGATGTATATGCAGAACAGAACCCCACACCTACTGTTCAATATGGTAGTGGATCTTTGATGTTATGGTCTGTTTTGATTGCACTGGTCCTGGGGCCTTTGTTAAGGTCAACGGCATAATGAACTCTACCAAGTACCAGGACATTTTAACAGGCGAAGTATTGAGTATTTAAACAAATAAATTGTGTTACTTGTTAAACGAAAATCTCTTTCTCTGAGCAATTGTGTTAGGTTTTGTAGTAGGTAAAAAGAATGGTAGGCCACAGTTATTCAACACACTACTATGATACACATCCCATCCCCAGGGGCCAATGGAGGAGGGGCCAGTTATTCAACACACTACTATGATACACATCCCATCCCCAGGGGCCAATGGAGGAGGGGCCAGTTATTCAGCACACTACTATGATACACATCCCATCCCCAGGGGCCAGTGGAGGAGGGGCCAGTTATTCAACACACTACTATGATACACATCCCATCCCCAGGGCCCAGTGGAGGAGGGGCCAGTTATTAAACACACTACTATGGGGCCAGTGGAGGAAGCTCTGGTCTGCATTAGAGGTCTGTGCACAGCTGGGAGGGATTACTGAGCTAATCAGCTGAACCATCTCCCACCAGCAGGGCTTTTATTTTGTATCTTTCTTTTGACATCCCCTTTTAGAGTTTTCTGTATTATTATTTATTGTTTGTCACCAACTGAACATGAATGACCCGCTTGAGCTGGCCTGAGCACGGAGTCACACCAGAGCCGGTAAGCAAATCCATTGTCCCCACACACTCAACATCGTCTGCACACTCAACACCATCTGCACACTTAACACGGTCATGCACACACCTAGTCAGGTTACAGAACAACAAGCCTTGATCCCCTGAACAATGTGAGTACGGTGAAACACTGCGGTTGTTTAAACGGTTCCGTAACAATTACAATAAATAATAAAATGTTCCCATTATTTTTAGCATACAATATTGCTCAGTATTTGTATTATTTATTGTACAAATCTTTATAAAGGGTGCCAATAATTTTGAAGTTGACTGTACACTGAGTGTAGAAAACATTAAGAACACCTTAATATTGAGTTACACCCCCCTTTTTGCCCTCAGAACAGCCTCAATTTGTTGGGGCATGGACTCTACAAGGTGGAGAAAGCGTCCCACTGGAATGCTGGCCCATGGGGACTCCAATGCCTCCCACAGTTGTGTCAAGTTGGCTGGATGTGTATTGGGCGGTGGACCATTATTGATACACACAGGAAACTGTTGAATGTGTAAACCCCCAGCAGCATTGCAGTTCTTGACACAAACCGGTGCGTCTGGCACCTACTACCCTACCCCATTCAAAGGCACTTAAATATTTTGTCTTGCCCATTCACCCTCTGAATGGCACACGTACACTATCCATGTCTCAATTGTCTCAAGGCTTAAAAACACTTCTTTAACATGTCTCCTTCATCTACACTGATTGATTGATTTAACAAGTGACATCAATAAGGGATTATAGCTTTCACCTGGTCAGTCTGTTGTGGAAAGAGCAGGTGTTCCAAATGTTTTGTCCACTCAGTGTATATGTTATGTACTTACCATACTACCAGTATATTCTATTTACAACATGCATTAAGTAGCAAATACCAACACACTAGGCTCGTCCATACTGAGAAGGCATGATCTAATGAAGGCTATGGGGAACGTGCATCAAGATGGCAGAATAGATGTCACATCATTGTTTCAGCTCCATCCACAGAGTTTTATACTACAGTCTGTGACATGGTTCAATGTGCCAATATTTTGAGTCTGAAAAGACTATTCTCTTCTTCAATAGTGTGCAGTGAATTCATACCAGATGAAAAGCCTGAATGGCATCCCAGCGTTATAAAATATAACTGCATTATAGGTAACATAAATTACAAACAATCAATTCAAAGTAATGCAATAAAGGTCATTCCGCCCTGAATCATTTCTGGCAGTTATAGGACACAGTTAAACGGCATTAATCATACACTTAAGATAGAAACATTTTAAAAGATGTTCCATTGTTTCCTTTTACACACACATATCTACTGCAGTGATCCCCCTACAGAGCACACTCACCACAGTGATCCAGAAATACTTCCTGCCAGACAGCCCAGGGGAAACCCTTGTTGAGTACAGCCGTTGATCCCCAGTTTCCTAAAACACTCAAACACGTTGTCTGTAAATATGCCAGCCAACCAACTGTCAGGGAAAGCCCTCACTACATGCTGACTCACAGATGGTCAGGGTGGAGAGGTTAACTGTGGTTATTATTAACTGTTTGTGTTGGCAATGCTTTAGGCTCCTCCGATTCCTCAATGCTTTAGGCTCCTCCCATTCCTCTATGCTTTGGGCTCCTCTGATTCCTCTATGCTTTGGGCTCCTCCGATTCCCCAATGCTTTAGGCTCCTCCGATTACCAAATGCTTTGGGGTCCTCCAATTCCCCAATGTTTTAGGCTCCTCTGATTCCTCAATACTTTAGGCTCCTCCCATTCCTCTATGCTTTGGGCTCCTCCAATTCCCAAATGCTTTAGGCTCCCCCGATTCCCCGCCAGGATCTCTTTCAGGCTCCTCCACTGAACCTTTGCAGTGACAGGCAAAAGAAAGGCCCCTTGTGTAGCGTTTTCTAGTCTGGGCATTTAGCGCCCTCTATTGGAGAAGAGTTATACTAAATGTTGTTTGGAGATTTGCAATTAGCCAGGTCCATGAGGCGGGTCATGTTCATTAATAAGGCATGCAACAAAAACATATTCAAAACATTTAGCACTGGAAAACAAAACATTAACCCTTCGCCTACAATTTCCGCCGAAATCTAACATAAAACAAATATCCATCAAATCCGTCAATTTAAGCTGGATATACTTTATCTGATTTTTTTGCATGGGCTGCATGTCTCATTCTAACGCATCCGCTGATATTGCCCTTCCGCAACTACGGTGAAAAGTGTTACGCTTCGAACACACCGACTGCGTCATTGCATCACTGCTGCATAACATTTTGCGCAGCTAGGCAACTATACTGATGCAGGTACCTTTTGCAAATGGTCGCATGCGGTTGGACACATGGAGGAGAGAATCATTTTCGCAGTATCCTCAAAACCGTGTCTTTTTGACACAACTGCTGACAGCTACAGGGACATAAACACAAAAAATGCTGCTTGGAGACAAGTGTCCACGATAGTAGGATTGCCAGGTCAGTTTAGTAGTGAGCTTGTGCTAGATGTGGCTAGTTAGCGTTAGCTAGCTAGCTAACCTAGCTTGCTATTCTAGCCAATGAGGTGTGTGTGAAAGAAATAGTCATACCACCTTCCTCAACGTTGGTCTCATTGTTGAAAGAGCCTACTCTGCCTATCTTGACTATTTATTATTGCATTTCGCTCCAAAACTGCATTTTGGAGGGAAAATATATTATAGGCTCTCACAATTAATTTGAGGATGTCATCGAATAAATAATATACTTGGCAAATAAATAAATAAAAAATGTAAAGAAATTATGCAATCAAACTGTTTTTATGTAATCCCACCTTTTTACTGAATATGTGCAACAAAAAAAAAAATCTACATTCATATTTTGCTACTTTCTGTCAAGTCCACTCATACAATTTGATGCATACGTTCGATCGAACGTATGCACCACACAGAACGCACTGCAACTGCCTCTGCAACGCAATGCTGCAAGGCAAATGCAGCGTTCCATTGGAAATGAATGTACTTCTGGTGTATCGAAACGCAATTTCGCAGTCGGTGTGTTCGAAGCGTAACGCTTATTTGCCAAGTATATTATTTATTCGATGACATCCTCAAATTAATTGTGAGAGCCTATAATATATTTTCCCTCCAAAATGCAGTTTTGGAGCGAAATGCAATAATAAATAGTCAAGATAGGCAGAGTAGGCTCTTTCAACAATGAGACCAACGTTGAGGAAGGTGGTATGACTATTTCTTTCACACACACCTCATTGGCTAGAATAGCAAGCTAGGTTAGCTAGCTAGCTAACGCTAACTAGCCACAAGCTCACTACTAAACTGACCTGGCAATCCTACTATCGTGGACACTTGTCTCCAAGCAGCATTTTTTGTGTTTATGTCCCTGTAGCTGTCAGCAGTTGTGTCAAAAAGACACGGTTTTGAGGATACTGCGAAAATGATTCTCTCCTCCATGTGTCCAACCGCATGCGACCATTTGCAAAAGGTACCTGCATCAGTATAGTTGCCTAGCTGCGCAAAATGTTATGCAGCAGTGATGCAATGACGCAGTCGGTGTGTTCGAAGCGTTAGAGCTAGACCGGTGTTTGTCAGACAATGAGACATCCCGAACACGATGCCGTTTTCCGTCAACAAGCTTCACAAGACTCGTCTGAAGTCGGTACAGCCTCTTTGCCAACTTCTGTCTGTAGCGTCAGAACGGTTTGGGCTACACAAGGATTCCCACATGCCCCACAAGACTCTTCTGAAGGTCCCCAGTACCAGTTTAAAAAATGTTATGTAAGTATTTATGAAGATAGGCACTAAACTAAAATAAGGGAATAAATAGGGTACTAGGGGGTAACTAGAAATGTCTATTTGGTGACACAAAAAAATGCAACGTTTGGAGAGAAAAAAAATATGTGGATGAATGTCATGCTAAGAAACTATAAAGGGAAATAAATGGCTACTGTTGAATTCTTTTTTAGTTATTTCAAGAAATAATCCTAATGTTTTTAGGAAAAGTTTTTTTTTTTAAAGTACTGGAGTAACTGCCCCTCTTAACAAGTGGATTAATTATCTTAAGGCTTTCCTACTTGTGTATTTAAGAAACAGTTATAGATCTAACATTGGAATATATCTACAACTTTTTCAAAATGTAAAAAAATTGGATCAACTTACCACAAAATCATTTTGTTGAAATATCTCCAAAAGTTGTGTTGACACAGAGGGCATTTTTTGTTGAGTAAGAGCAATGACCGCCAGGGAAAGTGTTGTGAACATTTTTTCATGACATCTTGTGGTCTTAATGTGAATTTCCTGATCTTTCTTATATCTCTCAGATATAGAAGAGACCGTTTTTTGGGAGACTATCTGTTGTTCCATGTAGTGAATCTGTTATTGAATGTGTTGCTATTGGTTAATAGCAGTAATGCCAAATTCAATGTTTCATCCAATAATTAGTAATAATTAGTATTTATATATTTTTGATACCTTATCCTCTATGGCAGGGGTGTCAAAGTCAAATGGACGGAGGGCCAAATAAAAAATTTAGCTACAAGCCGAGGGCCGGACTGTTCGAATGTTCATTGAACATTTTTTAAATGACGCATATAGTCTAGTGAACCTAATTGAACCTACTGAAAACCTAACAAATATATTCCAATATGATCAGATAAATAAAGCAATATTTTCTTATGGCTCTGTCAGTAATCTTTAATTTTCAACAGACACAAAAGACAAATTTCCTTTATATAAAAATCCCCATAACATGAACATTAAATGAAAGAAACCGGTATTCAAGGCACCATCAGTAGCCTATATTTTCTATTTTAGCAAAAGTGGGCTAAATTTACTTCAAAGAAAAAAACAATAATAGCAATTTTCTATCATCCACTCAACTGAAATATTTTTTAAATATAATTGGATTGAAATACAATAAAATAAAGTGCAAAAATCTATTAATCAAAAACAACACTTTGTTTAAGGAGAAGTAACATGCAGTGAAAACAAATATTAAACTTTAACTTTTAAACTTGAACTGAGTAAAAACTCTAAATATGTGATTGCACAGTAATGTTCACTTGTTTGAGGTTGAGGGTGATACTTGGTGGTGTCCCATCTTTTCCACAAGTTCATCAATGTTCGGGGTAAGGCTCTGAGCTGAGGAAATCCTCAGAATTGAGTGGAGGTGTTCAGCAGTAAGTCGACTTCTGTGTGATGTTTTGTTCAGGTTCATCAAAGAAAACAGTTGTTCACACAGGTATGTGCTGCCAAACATAGACAACGTTTGAGCAGCCTGGATGCGCAGCTGGGGCATTGTGTCGGGGAGGAAACGGGCGAACTCCGCAGCACCCACTGCCGCATATTTTGCCCTCAGTGCATCATTGCATTGGAGGTCAATCAACTCCATTTGGAGGTTTGGTGGTGAGCTTTCCACGTCAACAGCAAATGGGTTACCGAGCAGTTCCAACCTGCTTTTTTGTGCTTCAAAGTCAGCAAATCGGCGTCGAAAGTCAGCGGCAAGCATACCTATTTTATCAGCCAACTGTGCGCTCGGGAACGCACTGGTAGAGAGCTTCTCTTTCATGGTCTGGCAGCTGGGAAAGTGGCTCAAATTTTCTTTCCGCATCTGCGTCTCCCACAGAGTCAGTTTGGTTTTAAATGCCTTCACTGTACTGTACATATCAGAGATGACATGATCCCGACCCTGCAGCTGCAAGTTCATTGCATTCAGATGACTCGTAATGTCACACAGAAAAGCCATTTCACACAGAAACATTTCGTCTCGGAGTTGTGTTGTGTCTTTCCCTTTGCTGTCCAAGAACAGACAAATCTCCTCACGAAGCTCGAAACATCTTTGAAGCACCTTTCCCTGGCTTAGCCATCGCACCTCTGTGTGATAAGGCAAATCACCATGCTCCGTTTCTAACTCCGTCAGAAATGCCTTGAACTGGCGGTGATTCAAACCTTTGGCTCTGATAAAGTTAACTGTGCGCGTGATGATGCTCATTACATGCTCCATTTTCAAGGCTTTACCGCACAACGCTTCCTGGTGTATGATACAATGATAAGCTGTCAGCTCACCTGTCGCGTTTTCCTCTTGCATCTTTTCCCGTATCTTCGCCACCAGTCCGCTCCTGTGTCCACACATCGCAGGTGCTCCGTCGGTTGTCAAACCCACGAGTTTTTCCCAAGGCAGCTCCATCTCATTTACACATCTTGACACCTCTTCATACAAATCATGCCCCGTAGTTGTGCCATGCATAGGACGTAAAGCCAAAAACTCCTCTGTCACGCTTAGGCTGGAGTCCACTCCGCGGATGAAAATTGACAACTGGGCAATGTCAGAAATGTCGGTGCTCTCATCCACAGCCAAGGAATATGCAATGAAATCTTTTCCCTTTTTCACAAGCTGCTCTTTTAGATTGATGGACAACTGGTCTACTCTCTCGGCAATGGTGTTTCTGCTCAGACTCACATTTAAAAAGAGTTGCCTTTTTTCTGGGCAAACTTCGTCACAAACTTTAATCATGCAGTTTTTGATGAAATCCCCCTCCGTAAATGGCCGGGCTGATTTAGCGATCTCTTCTGCCAAAATAAAACTGGCCTTGACAGCAGCCTGGCCTTGTGATTTGGCTTTTTTGAACAGAGCCTGTCGAGATTTGAGGCCTCGTTTTAATTCCTCTGCCTTTTGTAGCCTTTGTTCCATGTCCATATTCTTGTTTTTGTCCGCGTGTTTCGTTTCATAATGTCGTCTCAGATTATACTCTTTCAGTACCGCCACACTTTCTCCACACAGAAGACACACAGGTTTTCCAGCTACCTCCGTGAACATATACTCCGACTCCCACCTTGTTTGAAACCCCCGGTTCTCAGTGTCCACCTTCCGTTTTGCCATTTTTGATGGGTATCTGAAAGTTAATTTTACTGTGATGCTGACGACTGCTGTGCCAATAAATATTGAAATGAAGCAGCCTACTGCTCGGTGCGTCACCGTTGCATTGTGGGAAATGTAGTATTGGTGCGTGTAAAAGATCTGCGGGCTGCCGGCTTGCTGCGGTCTGCGGGCCGGTTCTAATAATAAATCAAGATCATCCCAGGGGCCGTAAAAAACCTTCTCGCGGGCCGGATGTGGCCCGCGGGCCTTGACTCTGACATATGTGCTCTATGGGATCGCCCCCTCCCCCCCCCCCCCCCCCCCCAATATTTGCATGATATTGTAAGTATATCTGATATGGGCAGAAAGCCTAAATTATTGTTAGTCTAACTGCACTGTCCAATTTACTGTAGCTATTAAAGTGAAACAAATAACATGCTATTGTTGGAGGAGAGTTCACAACAACAAAAAACGTTAATTTTTATTTTTTACATTCACCTCTGAATGCTCTGATTTGTCATCCTGATGGTCCCCGAGATAAAATGTAGCATAGTTTTGTTTGATAAAATCCATTTTTATATTCAAGTGTAGGAACTGGGTTCTACAGTTTGAACCCCCTGCTGTGTCAGTCTAAAACTTTGCACATACAATGCTGCCATCTCGTGGCCAAAATCAAAATTGCACCTAGACTCCTAAGTGTAATAATGGCATTTCTCTTGCATTTCAAAGATGATGGAACATCTTTTACCAGATCTAATGTGTTATATTCTCCTACATTAATTTCACATTTCCACAAACTTCAAAGTGTTTCCTTTCAAATGGTATCAAGAATATGCATATCCTTGCTTCAGGTCCTGAGCTACAGGCAGTTAGATTTGGGTATGTCATTTTAGGCAAAACATTTTTTAAAGGGTCCGCTCCTTAAGAATTTTTTAAGTGGTCTTAAAATTCCAAATCAAATAGCTAAATCATCCTTGGTATGATCATCTTAAAACAATTTAATATGTTAGCTTCAAACCCCCCTCCCCCGGCTTAGACAGGGCCTAGCCTCTAGTCTAGAGGGTTAATGGTTAGCCCTTGGGAATCAAATTTTTACAGTCCTGAACAATAAACATGCTCTTAGCATCTTTTTCGATTTATCCAATGCATTTGACACGGTTGATCATGAAATATTACTTTTCTAAATTGCATTATTACGGTTTTCATGATTATGCATATCATTGGCTATGTAGTTATGTTTATGACAGAGAACAATTTGTTTATGCAAATGGCTGTGCATATCAGAGTGTGCGCAACTGGTCGAAGGAAGTCAGGTGCAGGAGAGCAGAGATGAGTGAACAGGCAAACTTTATTCAGGCAGAGGAAAACAGCCGGACGCAACTGCGTCACAACATTCCGGCCCAAGGGAAAAAGCGAATGCGCACAAGTTACACAAATAGGTACAAATAACAAAACCACGGGTTACAACAATATCCGGCGCAAAACCAGCCTGAAGCGTCACACACGTAACGAACGAACAATACCACATACAGACATGAGGGGAACAGAGGATAATATACACGTAGAGTATGTAAACCAGGTGTGCGGGAAAACAAGACAAAACAAATGGAAAATTAAAGGTGGAGCGGCGATGGCTAGAAAACCGGTGACGTCGACCACCGAACGCCGCCCGAACAAGGAGAGGGACCGACTTCGGCGGGAGTCGTGACAGTGCATCTACCAGGGCCAAGATATCCTGTGGCGTGCCACAGTGTTCAATAATTGGACCTTTATAGTTAGTCGTTTTTATTATGTTTTAACAAACCTTTTTTATTTTTGTATATTGTTTTTGTTGTTGTGTGGTTTTCATATCAGCCCTTGGGCTTTCTGGATAAAAAAAGAAACCCTATATACCTTTTATGACCAGAGATCTGCTAAATAATCCACAACCTCTTGACTTTATCCCATCCCCACAATGTTTCTGATTGTTTACCAGATGACGTCATGGAAATTGTATACTGCTCTGTGTTTTAAATAGCCTTTACCTGGTTGTAATCTGGTTTGTTGAAATATAAACAACTAGAAAACCAGTTAACAACTAGAAACAGGCTTCACTAAGCCACATGTTGCCTACTGGGGTATTATTCAGTCAGTGACAATGTGTTTCTCTCGCTCTTTTTCTCTCTCTACAAACAAGCAAAGGATCAAATGATGCTTCAAATAAAAATCAAGATGACTGTACTGGAGCTGTAGAGGAGTCTGGTCTCAGTCCTGCTACTGTGTGTGTGTGTGTGTGTGTGTGTGTGTGTGTGTGTGTGTGTGTGTGTGTGTGTGTGTGTGTGTGTGTGTGTGTGTGTGTGTGTGTGTGTGTACATTTCAGTGTGTGCTTGTGAGTGTCTCTATGTATGAGTATTCCTGTATGATGTGCATGAGCGTGTTTGTGTTGTAATAGTAGGTGGTGGTACATGTACCAAATTGAGCTAAACTTATTGGCTGAACTTAATACATTATTCCTGAAAATATGTAAGCGCTGGTTAATGTAATAACCACCGGTTATTAGCGGGAAAAGTAATTACGTTTACCGGCAAGGTATTATATTTACCTATTTTTTTAAATTACAAATAAAAAGGTTATTACATTTACCAGTTTTATTACATTACAAATAGTAAAGTTATTACATTTACCAGTGCTAATACATTACACATAGAAAAGTCATTACATTTACCCGTGTTATTACATTGTCATGTTTGTCGTATGAATCGGACCAAGGCGCAGCGTGGTATGCGTACATTCTTTATTATAATAAGAATGAACACTGAACAAACGAACCAAAATAACAAAACGAAACGTGAAGCTATACAAAACAAGTGCTGACAGGCAACTACACATAGACAAGAACCCACCAAAAATGGACCAAGCGGCGTGTTCAGGAGGTATGGACCTGGGAGGAGATCCTGGATGGAGCAGGACCCTGGACGCAGGCTGGGGAGTATCGCCTTCCTAAAGAGGAGATAGAGGCAGCAAAGGTCGGAACGGCGATATTACGAGGAGTTTTTCCAACGAGGTAGGCCACAGAAACCCCAAGAATTGTTTTTGGGGAGGGCACATGGAGTCAGTCAGGGAGTTGCCTAGGAGCATGAGAGGACAGCAACGGCGTCGGGGAAGAAAGCCACAGAAACCCAAAGAATATATTTTTTTTTGGGGGGGGGGGGCACATGGAGCAGTCGGCGAAGTGTAGGGGTGAGTCTGAGACTGTCGAGGAGTTATTGGACAGATTGGAGGAGAGTGAAGAGAGAGAGAGAGCTGTTGGTTTGGCATAGTATGTACGGGATTCGCCCTGAGGAGCGTGTTAGCTGTCCGATGCCACCTGTGTAAGTTCCTCGTACTCGTCCTGAAACGTGTGTTAAAGTTCGGGAACAATTGATCCCGGCTATACACACCAGGTCTCCAGTGTACCTTCACAACCCGGTGTGTCCTGTTCCTGCTCCTCGCACTCTCCCTCAAGTGCGCTTCCATAGTCCAGTACGTCCTGTGCCTCCTCTCCGCACTCGCCCTGAGGTGCGTGTTATCAGCGCGGTGCCACCGGTACCGGTCCCACGCATCAGTTCTCCAGTGCTCCTCCACAGTCCAATACGTCCTGTGCCTCTTCCCCGCACTCGCCCTGAGGTGCGTGTCCTCAGCCCGGTACCACCAGTTCCGGCACCACACATCAGGCTTCCAGTGCGCTTCCACAGTCCAGAGCTTCCGACGACGTTCCACAGTCCGGAACCTCCAACGACGGGCCACAGTTCGGAACCTCCAACGACTGGCCACAGTCCGGTGCTTCCAGTGACGATCCCCAGTCCGGAGCCTCCAGCGACGGTCCCCAGTCCGGGGCCTCCGGCGATGATCCCCAGTCCGGGGTCTCCGGCGATGATCCGCAGTCCACAGCCTCCAACGATGATCCACGGTTCGGTTCTACAAAGGCCTCTTTACGATCAGCGTAAAGAGGTTGGGCTGCGTCCAGAACCGGAGCCGCCACCGAGGGTAGATGCCCACCCGGACCCTCCCCTATAGGTTCAGGTTTGCGGCCGGGAGTCCGCACCTTTGGGGGGAGGGGGGTACGGACACGCCCTGACCTGAGATATCTCTGTTTTCTTTATATTTTGGTTAGGTCAGGGTGTGACTAGGTTGGGTACGTTAGTTTGTGTATTGTCTAGGTTTTTTTGTATGTCTAGGGTTTTTGTAGGTCTAGGTGATATGTATGTCTATGGTGGCCTGATATGGTTCCCAATCAGAGGCAGCTGTTTATCGTTGTCTCTGATTGGGGATCATATTTAGGTAGCCATTTTCCCTTTGGTGTTCGTGGGTTCTTGTCTATGTTTAGTTGCCTGTCAGCACTTGTTTTGTATAGCTTCACGTTTCGTTTTGTTATTTTGGTTTGTTTGTTCAGTGTTCATTCTTATTATAATAAAGAATGTACGCATACCACGCTGCGCCTTGGTCCGATTCATACGACGAACGTGACATACATTTACCAGTGTTATTACATTTACCGTTGTTACAGGCCTGCAGGAGCCCTGTTCAAAATTGTCTCCTCTCAGAATTTAAAGCTACTTATATGAATAAAAGATTAATTTAATTTTAAAGAATGAATGAAGATCTAAACAAGATGTTGTGAATCTGAGAAAGCTCTAAATATTCTTTCTCTCCTAAAGGGTGGGTGTGACTTCCTGTCTGTAGCCCATTAGACTGACAATGACAGTTGAGATGACAGCATGATGGTTATTCCTCCACTAAGGTAACAGAGAATGATGTGTGAGAAAGTTACTGATGCACATATGATACTTATGCCTGTGTAGGGTGTGACATTTAAACTTTTAAACCAATTTGGGATCTTCAACATTTAGAATTATTATTATTTTATTTGTGTTCATACAAAATGTATGCACTCACTACTGTACGTCGCTCTGGATAAGAGCATCTGTAAAATTACTCAAATTTAAATGTAAATGAAAATCACAGTGCAGTTATAACAACTACCAGTAACTTTCGCTCTACCCTTGTACTTGATTGATGCATTAAGGCCACTGATTGGTAAGGAACTCTCCTAACCTGGTTTCTAGCTCACTGATTGGTAAGGAACTCACCTCACCTGGTTGTCTAGGTCACTGATTGGTAAGGAACTCCCCTCACCTGGTTGTCTAGCTCACTGATTGGTAAGGAACTCCCCTCACCTGGTTGTCTAGGTCACTGATTGGTAAGGAACTCCCCTCACCTGGTTATCTATGTCACTGATTGGTAAGGAACTCCCCTCACCTGGTTGTCTAGCTCACTGATTGGTAAGGAACTCCCCTCACCTGATTGTCTAGGTCACTGATTGGTAAACAACTCCCCTCACCTGTTTTAAAAAAAATCTTAATTGAAAGGCACAACAAAAAACAGAAGACACTAGGTCATCCATGGAATTAGTTTGACCCCCCTGGCGTTAACGATTAACAAAAATTAATTTGAAAGGACCAGACTTGAATGTAACACTTAACTAGTTGCCTTGAACACAGCTCCCTAGCAAGCTCAACAAGCTCCAGCTGCTAACCATTGCCAATCAGCCTCAACTACTTTTGCAACACTTAACTAGTTGCATTGAACATAACTCCTCAAACAAGCTCCAGTTGCTACCAACTGTTAATCAGCCTCCACACCTGTCCTCACTCTCCTTAATCACCACTACCACCCTACTTTAAACCTGACCAAACAGTCATTCCTCCTCATTTTGTGTTGCATCCCTCCTCCACCTTCTTTCTCTTTTTACTTAGGTTTCGTCAACGGTCTTCTAGGGGTTATTGCCAACATCACAGCAGCTGAATTACCACAGTCTGACGGTGAAGTCTACCTGAGACTCCAAGCCAAACCCTACAGAGTCCACACCTCCGGTACCTTCATCTGCAGCCCTCTGCTTCAATACCCTAATGGCATATCTAGAACCAGACTACAAGATGCCATGTAGAAAAACCGTGACGGTCCTGATGGAGAAATTATACAACGACTCTGCTCTGCAAGTACAAAGCACAAGCTCTACAATCACCATACGTGGCGTTAACAACAGATTGTTGGACGTCTATTAACACGCTGTCATACATCACTGTAAAGAGCCATCACACTGAAGAGAAGTGGGACATGAAGTACTGACAACTGAGAACAAGGAGGAGAGACACAGCAGAGAGCCTAAAATGTTGTTGCTGAGTGGGTGGGGGACAGCAGTAAAGTGAGAGCCACCAGGACTGCAATAGATTACTGCTGTCCCTCACCCAGTCAATCTACTGCAGTCCTGGTGGCTCTCACTTTACTGCTGTCCCTCACCCAGTCAAAGTGAGAGCCATCTAGTAGGTAGTCAGGACTGCAGTAGATTGAACTGCATTGCCACCTAGTAGTGCTCTTACACACTACCATATCTGAATTGTGCATTCAGTTCAAAATTATTATTATTATTTATGTGAAAAATTGCAGTATAAATGTTAATAACATTTATATTTGTCACATCCCTATTGTAACTTTCTCACTAATTATAATTCACAATTAATTTGTGATTACCAGTAATCATGGTAGCGTCCACATTAATCTCAGATAATAAAGATTGAGAAAATGTCTAACTTGCCTCTTGGAGACAGGCCCTTTATATCCTAATCAGACAGCGCCAAATGTTCTGTAAACACCAGCCTCTTGGAGACAGGCCCTTTATATCCTAATCAGACAGCACCAAATGTTCTGTAAACACCAGCCTCTTGGAGACAGGCCCTTTATATCCTAATCAGACAGCACCAAATGTTCTGTAAACACCAGCCTCTTGGAGACAGGCCCTTTATATCCTAATCAGACAGTGCCAAATATTCTTCAAACGCCAGGACGAACATGTATTGTAACTACTCTCCACTAGAGGGCGATAAACACCAAGGTTAGAAGAGGCTACGCAAGTGGGCTTTTGTTACCTACCACTGAAAAGGTTAGTGGAGGTGCCTGAAAGAGATCCTGAAGCGGATTCGGAGGAGCCTAAAGCATTGCCAAAACAAACAGTTAATAATAACCACAGTTAGCCTCTCCACCCTGACCGTCTGTGAGTCAGCATGTAGTGAGGGCTTTCCCTGACAGTTGGTTGGCTAGCATATGTGTAGACAACGTGTGTGTGTTTTAGGAAAGGTTGGATCACGGCAGTAGTCAACAAGGGCTTCCCCTGGGCTGGCAGGGAGTATTTATGGACTACGGTGTGTGTGTGTGTACGCGCGCTTTAGGAAACAGGCAGGGGATCCCCAAAGTAGATACTGTGTATGTAGAAGGAAACACAATGGAAAATATTTCAAAATGTGTTTTTTTTTTCACCTTTATTTAACCAAGTAGGCCAGTTGAGAACAAGTTCTAATTTACAACTGCGACCTGGCCAAGATAAAGCAAAGCAGTTCGACAAAACAACACAGAGTTACACATGGGATAAACAATCATACAGTCAGTAACACAATATAAAAATGTGTATACAGTGTGTGCAAAATGAAGTAAGGAGGTAAGGCAATAAATAGGCCAATAGTGGTGAAGTAATTACAATTTAACAATTTACACTGGAGTGATATATGTGCAGATGAGGATGTGCAAGTAGAAATATTGGTGTGCAAAAGAGCAGAAAAACATATGGGGATGAGGTAGGTAGGTGGTTGGTTGGATAGGCTATTTACAGATGGTAAGTGTATTATTATTGCCATTAACTGTGTCCTACGCCTGCCATAAATTGCCCCTCAGGGACTAATTATGTTTATTGCATTACATTTATTATTGTTTAATTTATGTTTGATAATTACAGGATTTAAACAAAATAATGCCATGATGTCATACCCATTCAGGCTTTTCATCTAGTAGATTTCACTACACACTATTGAGGAACAGAATTGTCTTTTCACTCATTTGATAAGTTCACCATATTGTAGATTCCTCTCCGTTATTCCCTTTGTTGTACAGGTACCTTGATCAATTCAAGCTCTAAGATGCCAGCAATTAGAAAAACTGAAAAAAAGTACGTAGTATATACACTGAGTGTACAAAACATTAGGAACACCTCTTTCCACGACAGACTGAGCAGGTGAAAGCTATGATACCTAATTGATGTCACTTGTTAAATCCACTTGAAATCAGTGTAGATGAAGGGGAGGAGATGGGTTAAAGAAGTGTTTTTAAGCCTTGAGACATGGATTGTGTATGTGTGCCATTAGGAGGGTGAATGGGCAAAATTTTTAAGTGCCTTTGAATGGGGTATGGTAGTTGGTGCCAGGCACACCGGTTTGTGTCAAGAACTGCAACGCTGCTGGGGTTTTCACACTCAACAGTTTCCTGTGTGTATCAAGAATGTTCCACCACCCAAAGGACATTCAGCCAACTTGACACAACTGTGGGAAGCATTGGAGTCAACATGGACCAGCATCCCTGTGGAACGCTTTCTACACCTTATAGAGTCCATGCCCTGACGAATTAAAGCTGTTCTGAGGGCAAAATGGGAGAGGGGTGCAAGTCAATATTAGGAAGATGTTTTTAATGTTTTGTACACTGTCTACTTTAAAATTATTGGCACCCTTTATAAAGACTTGTAAAATAAGTCAGTCAAATAATGAGCCATATTGTATGCTAAAAAAAAGGGAGTATTATGTCATTTTTGTGTTATTGACAGTACGTTTGTTTATCCCATGTGTAACTCTGTGTTGTTTTTGTCGCACTGCCTTGCTTTATCTTGGCCAGGTCGCAGTTGCAAATGAGAACTTGTTCTCAACTGGCCTACCTGGTTAAATAAGTATAACATGTTGTAATTGTTAAAAAGGAACTGTTTAGACAACCTTACTGTTTCACTATACTCACTTTGTCTAGGGGACCTAGGCTTGCCTTATTGTTCTGTAACCTGACTAGTTGTGTGCATAAACATGAAAGTACCGGTGTGTGGTCCCTTTTTCCTTTCCTCCCGAACCATCTTCCTCACTGTGCGTGGGGATATGATACACTTGCGTCCAATACCAGGCAAGTTTATCACCGTTACAGTGGTTTTAAACTTCATCTTTGTTGGGCTAATAGGGGTAACTTGTGTATTAGTTTTTGCTGCTATTAATTTGTACCCATTGCCTGATTTAATAAGGTCAACAGCCATTTGTCTGTTACAGATCCCAGTTTTGGGACTGGTGCAGCAGATAATTGTTCCTATAACACAGGATAAATGATGAAACAGGAGAACGTGGCTTCTCCTTCAAAGGTTCTCTCAATTATTTCCTTCAACATTCTCTCAGGTGCAAACTCTTTTTCTGTCTTTAAATTGTTTCAATGTTTTCTTTTGTTTTCATTAAAGTGTATTTAATAATTTGTCTCCATAAATCCCTTACATATTATTTCATAAACATACAAAAAAT
>NW_026600849.1:102761-113142 GCF_029448725.1 Salvelinus fontinalis | reverse complement strand
CTCCCGACCTCCCTCCCCTCCTTCCCTCCTCCTCCCCTCCCTCCCTCCCTCCTCCCTCCCTCCTCCCTCCCCTCCCCTCCTCCCCCTCTCCTTCCCTCCCTTCCTACCTCCCTCCCCCTCCTCCCTCCCTCCCCCTCCTCCCTCCCTCCCTCCCTCCCTCACATCCTCCCCTCCTCCCCCTTCTTCCTCCCCTCCCTCCCTCCTTCCTCCCCTCCCCTCCTACCTCCCTCCCCCTCCTCCCTCCCCCTCCTCCCCTCCCTCTTTCCCTCCTCACCTCCTCCCCTCCCTCACCTCCTCCCCTCCTCCCCCTTCTTCCTCCTCTCCCTCCTCCTCCCCTCCCCCTCCTCCTCCCCCTCCCCTCCTCCCCCCTCCTCCCTCCCCTCCCCTTCCCTCCTCCCCTCCCCTCCTCCCCTCCCTCCTCCCCTCTCTCCTCTCCTCCCTCCCTCCCCTCCTCCTCCCCTCCCTCCTCCCCCCTCCAGGTTAATCTAGCCTATGCGTATGAGACGAAGGATGCTCTGTGTTTAGTATTGACCATAATGAATGGAGGAGACCTGAAGTTTCACATCTATAATATGGGGAACTCTGGCTTTGATGAGCAGCGGTCCGTCTTCTACGCTGCAGAGATCTGTTCTGGGCTGGAAGACCTGCACCGTGAGAGGATAGTCTACCGGTTAGTAATCCATTCATTCATTCATACATCAACCAACTAATCAATCATTCAAGAAATCAATCAACGTTACATTTTAGATGTGCATTAAGAGTCACTTACACAATATATTACAGCAGGCCTGTCCAACCCTGTTCCTGGAGAGATACCCTCCTGTAGGTTTTAACTCCAACCCTTTTTCCTGGAGAGAGACCCTCCTGTAGGTTTTAACTCCAACCCTCCTGTAGGTTTTAACTCCAACCCTGTTCCTGGAGAGAAACCCTCCTGTAGGTTTTAACTCCAACCCTGTTCCTGGAGAGAGACCCTCCTGTAGGTTTTAACTCCAACCCTGTTCCTGGAGAGATACCCTCCTGTAGGTTTTAACTCCAACCCTGTTCCTGGAGAGAAACCCTCCTGTAGGTTTTAACTCCAACCCTGTTCCTGGAGAGAGACCCTCCTGTAGGTTTTAACTCTAACCCTGTTCCTGGAGAGAAACCCTCCTGTAGGTTTTAACTCCAACCCTGTTCCTGGAGAGAAACCCTCCTGTAGGTTTTAACTCCAACCCTGTTCCTGGAGAGAGACCCTCCTGTAGGTTTTAACTCCAACCCTGTTCCTGGAGAGAAACCCTCCTGTAGGTTTTAACTCCAACCCTGTTCCTGGAGAGAAACCCTCCTGTAGGTTTAGCTGGTTAGCTGATTAAATGATGGATGGTTGGCTGTGTTAGCTGGTTAACTGATTAGATGGTGGATGGTTAGCTGTGTTAGCTGGTTAGCTGATTAGATGGTGGATGGTTAGCTGACTAGATGGTGGATGGTTAGCTGTGTTAGCTGATTAGATGGTGGATGGTTAGCTGTGTTAGCTGGTTAGCTGATTAGATGGTGGATGGTTAGCTGTGTTAGCTGGTTAGCTGATTAGATGGTGGATGGTTAGCTGTGTTATCTGATTAGATGGTGGATGGTTAGCTGTGTTAGCTGGTTAGCTGATTAGATGGTGGATGGTTAGCTGTGTTAGCTGATTAGATGGTGGATGGTTAGCTGTGTTAGCTGATTAGATGGTGGATGGTTAGCTGTGTTAGCTGGTTAGCTGATTAGATGGTGGATGGTTAGCTGTGTTAGCTGATTAGATGGTGGATGGTTAGCTGTGTTAGCTGGTTAGCTGATTAGATGGTGGATGGTTAGCTGTGTTAGCTGATTAGATGGTGGATGGTTAGCTGTGTTAGCTGGTTAGCTGATTAGATGGTGGATGGTTAGCTGTGTTAGCTGGTTAGCTGATTAGATGGTGGATGGTTAGCTGTGCTATCTGATTATATGGCGGATGGTTAGCTGTGTTAGCTGGTTAGCTGATTAGATGGTGGATGGTTAGCTGTGTTAGCTGGTTAGCTGATTAGATGGTGGATGGTTAGCTGTGTTAGATGGTGGATGGTTAGTTGTGTTAGCTGGTAAGCTGATTAGATGGTGGATGGTTAGCTGTGTTAGCTGGTTAGCTGATTAGATGGTGGATGGTTAGCTGTGTTAGATGGTAGATGGTTAGCTGTGTTATCTGATTAGATGGTGGATGGTTAGCTGTGTTAGCTGATTAGATGGTGGATGGTTAGCTGTGTTAGCTGATTAGATGGTGGATGGTTAGCTGTGTTAGCTGGTAAGCTGATTAGATGGTGGATGGTTAGCTGATTAGATGGTGGATGGTTAGCTGTGTTAGCTGGTAAGCTGATTAGATGGTGGATGGTTAGCTGATTAGATGGTGGATGGTTAGCTGATTAGATGGTGGATGGTTAGCTGATTAGATGGTGGATGGTTAGCTGTGTTATCTGATTATATGGTGGATGGTTATCTGATTAGATGGTGGATGGTTAGCTGATTAGATGGTGGATGGTTAGCTGTGTTAGCTGATTAGATGGTGGATGGTTAGCTGTGTTAGCTGGTTAGCTGATTAGATGATGGATGGTTAGCTGTGTTAGCTGATTAGATGGTTGATAGTTAGCTGTGTTAGCTGGTTAGCTGATTAGATGGTGGATGGTTAGCTGTGTTAGCTGGTTAGCTGATTAGATGGTGATGGTTAGCTGTGTTAGCTGGTTAGCTGATTAGATGGTGGATGGTTAGCTGTGTTAGCTGGTTAGCTGATTAGATGGTGGATGGTTAGCTGTGTTAGCTGGTTAGCTGATTAGATGATGGATGGTTAGCTGTGTTAGCTGATTAGATGGTGGATGGTTAGCTGTGTTAGCTGGTTAGCTGATTAGATGGTGGATGGTTAGCTGTGTTAGCTGGTTAGCTGATTAGATGGTGGATGGTTAGCTGTGTTAGCTGGTTAGCTGATTAGATGGTGGATGGTTAGCTTTGTTAGATGGTGGATGGTTAGCTGTGTTAGCTGATTAGATGGTGGATGGTTAGCTGTGTTAGCTGATTAGATGGTGGATGGTTAGCTGTGTTAGCTGATTAGATGGTGGATGGTTAGCTGTGCTATCTGATTATATGGTGGATGGTTAGCTGTGTTAGCTGGTTAGCTGATTAGATGGTGGATGGTTAGCTGTGTTAGCTGGTTAGATGGTGGATGGTTAGCTGTGTTAGCTGGTTAGCTGATTAGATGGTGGATGGTTAGCTGTGTTAGCTGGTTAGCTGATTAGATGGTGGATGGTTAGCTTTGTTAGATGGTGGATGGTTAGCTGTGTTAGCTGATTAGATGGTGGATGGTTAGCTGTGTTAGCTGATTAGATGGTGGATGGTTAGCTGTGCTATCTGATTATATGGTGGATGGTTAGCTGTGTTAGCTGGTTAGCTGATTAGATGGTGGATGGTTAGCTGTGTTAGCTGGTTAGCTGATTAGATGGTGGATGGTTAGCTGTGTTAGCTGGTTAGCTGATTAGATGGTGGATGGTTAGCTGTGCTAGCTGGTTAGCTGATTAGATGGTGGATGGTTAGCTGTGTCAGATGGTGGATGGTTAGCTGTGTTAGCTGATGGTGGATGGTTAGCTGTGTTAGCTGATTAGATGGTGGATGGTTAGCTGTGTTAGATGGTAGATGGTTAGCTGTGTTAGCTGATTATATGGTGGATGGTTAGTTGTGTTAGCTGTGTTAGATGGTGGATGGTTAGCTAGTTAGCTGATTAGATGGTGGATGGTTAGCTGTGTTAGATGGTAGATGGTTAGCTAGTTAGCTGATTAGATGGTGGATGGTTAGCTGTGTTATCTGATTATATGGTGGATGGTTAGCTGTGTTAGATGGTGGATGGTTAGCTGGGTTAGCTGTGTTAGATGGTGGATGGTTAGCTGTGTTAGATGGTGGATGGTTAGCTGATTAGATGGTGGATGGTTAGCTGTGTTAGCTGATTAGATGGTGGATGGTTAGCTGTGTTAGCTGATTAGATGGTGGATGGTTAGCTGGTTAGATGGTGGATGGTTAGCTGTGTTAGATGGTAGATGGTTAGCTGTGTTAGCTGATTAGATGGTGGATGGTTAGCTGTGTTAGCTGATTAGATGGTGGATGGTTAGCTGTGTTATCTGATTAGATGGTGGATGGTTAGCTGTATTAGCTGATTAGATGGTGGATGGTTAGCTAGTTAGCTGATTAGATGGTGGATGGTTAGCTGTGTTAGCTGATTATATGGTGGATGGTTAGCTGATTAGATGGTGGATGGTTAGCTGTGTTAGCTGATTATATGGTGGATGGTTAGCTGTGTTAGCTGATTATATGGTGGATGGTTAGTTGTGTTAGCTGTGTTAGATGGCAGATGGTTAGCTGATTAGATTGTGAATGGTGGGTGGTTAGCTGTGTTAGCTGATTATATGGTGGATGGTTAGCTGTGTTAGCTGTGTTAGATGGCAGATGGTTAGCTGATTAGATTGTGAATGGTGGGTGGTTAGCTGTGTTAGCTGATTATATGGTGGATGTTTAGCTGTGTTAGCTGATTAGATGGTGGATGGTGGATGGTTGATGGTTAGCTGTGTTAGATGATTAGATGGTGGATGGTTAGCTGTGTTAGCTGATTAGATGGTGGATGGTTAGCTTTGTTAGCTGATTATATGGTGGATGGTTAGCTGTGTTAGCTGATTAGATGGTGGATGGTTAGCTGTGTTAGATGGTTAGCTGTGTTAGATGATTATATGGTGGATGGTTAGCTGTGTTAGATGATTATATGGTGGATGGTTAGTTGTGTTAGCTGATTAGATGGTGGATGGTTAGCTGTGTTAGCTGATTAGATGGCAGATGGTTAGCTGTGTTAGCTGATTAGATGGTGGATGGTTAGCTGTGTTAGCTGATTAGATGGTGGATGGTTAGCTGTGTTAGATGGTAGATGGTTAGCTGTGTTAGCTGATTATATGGTGGATGGTTAGTTGTGTTAGCTGTGTTAGATGGCAGATGGTTAGCTGATTAGATTGTGGATGGTGGATGGTTAGCTGTGTTAGCTGATTATATGGTGGATGGTTAGCTGTGTTAGCTGTGTTAGATGGCAGATGGTTAGCTGATTAGATTGTGGATGGTGGGTGGTTAGCTGTGTTAGATGGTGGATGGTTAGCTTTGTTAGCTGATTATATGGTGGATGGTTAGCTGTGTTAGATGGTTAGCTGTGTTAGATGATTATATGGTGGATGGTTAGCTGTGTTAGATGATTATATGGTGGATGGTTAGCTGTGTTAGATGATTAGATGGTGGATGGTTAGCTGTGTCAGTGCTGTGCAGAGGAACAAAAGCCCAGAACTGGTGTTGGATAAATAACTCTGTAACTTTGTGTTTGTTTTTTTCTTCTCAGGGACTTAAAACCTGAAAACATTCTTCTAGACGACCGCGGTAAGCGTGAACCACGTCTTGTCACTGACTTAGCTAATTACAAGCCTTGGTACTAGCAGCATAAACTGGTTAGCTTCATGCCTTGGTACTAGCAACAAAAACTAGCTAGCTACAAGCCTAGGTACTAGCAACATAAACTAGCTAGCTACAAGCCTTGGCACTAGCAACTTAAACTAGCTAGCTCCAAGCCTTGGTACTAGCAACATAAACTAGCTAGCTACAAGCCTAGGTACTAGCAACAAACTATTTAGCTCCAAGCCTTGGCACTAGCAACTTAAACTAGCTAGCTACAAGCCTAGGTACTAGCAACATAAACTAGCTAGCTACAAGCCTAGGTACTAGCAACATAAACTAGCTAGCTATAAGCCTTGCTACTAGCAACATAAACTAGCTAGCTAATAACCTTGGTACTAGCAACATAAACTAGCTAGCTACAAGCCTATGTACTAGCAACAAACTAGTTAGCTACAAGCCTTGGTACTAGCAACATAAATTAGCTAGCTACAAGCCTAGGTACTAGCAACATAAACTAGCTAGCTACACTGTTATTCCCCATACCCATAGTGATATTCATAAACATGTTATTACACTCTTATTCATGTTCATAAACATTGTTATAACATTGTTATTCATGTTGTCTCCAGGACACATCCGTATCTCTGACCTGGGACTAGCCGTCCAGATTCCCGACTCAGAGACGATACGAGGGAGAGTGGGCACCGTAGGATACATGGGTACATCCTTACCTCTCTCTTCCTATCTCCTTGATTCCTCCTCTTCATATGTCTCTACATACATGGGTACATCCTACCTCTCTCTTCCTATCTCCTTGATTCCTCCTCTTCATCTCTCTCTCTCTCCATACATGGGTACATCCTACCTCTCTCTTCCTATCTCCTTGATTCCTCCTCTTCATCTCTCTCTCTCTCTACATACATGGGTACATCCTACCTCTCTCTTCCTATCTCCTTGATTCCTCCTCTTCATCTCTCTCTCTCTCTACATACATGGGTACATCCTACCTCTCTCTTCCTATCTCCTTGATTCCTCCTCTTCATATCTCTCTCTCTACATACATGGGTACATCCTACCTCTCTCTTCCTATCTCCTTGATTCCTCCTCTTCATATCTCTCTCTCTACATACATGGGTACATCCTACCTCTCTCTTCCTATCTCCTTGATTCCTCCTCTCCATACATGGGTACATCCTACCTCTCTCTTCCTATCTCCTTGATTCCTCCTCTTCATCTCTCTCTACATACATGGGTACATCCTACCTCTCTCTTCCTATCTCCTTGATTCCTCCTCTTCATCTCTCTCTACATACATGGGTACATCCTACCTCTCTCTTCCTATCTCCTTGATTCCTCCTCTTCATCTCTCTCTACATACATGGGTACATCCTACCTCTCTCTTCCTATCTCCTTGATTCCTCCTCTTCATCTCTCTCTACATACATGGGTACATCCTTACCTCTCTCTTCCTATCTCCTTGATTCCTCCTCTTCATCTCTCTCTCTCTCTACATACATGGGTACATCCTACCTCTCTCTTCCTATCTCCTTGATTCCTCCTCTTCATATCTCTCTCTCTACATACATGGGTACATCCTACCTCTACCTCTCTCTCTCTCTCCTCCTCTCATCCCCCTCACCTCTCTTTTTAACCCTGTCTCCCTCTCTCTCCTAGACCTGGAGGTGTCTAGACATAATTTATTCCCTCTCTATACCCTGTCTCCCCTTCATCTCTCTCTCTCTCCTCATCTGTCTCTCCGTCAGCCCCAGAGGTGATCCAGAATGAAGCCTACTCCTTCAGTCCTGACTGGTGGGGTCTGGGCTGTCTGGTGTTTGAGATGATCCAGGGTCAGTCACCCTTCCGCCGGCGTAAAGAACGAGTGAAGAGGGAAGAGGTGGACAGACGAGTGCGAGAAGACCCCGAGGAATACTCTGACAAGTTCTCTGAGGAGGCCAAGGATATCTGCAGACAGGTGGGAGAGAGGGAGTGATGGATGGCGTGTTTTAAAGAACGAACACACACACACACACACACACACACACACACACACACACACACACAAACTGCAGTTAGTTATTCCTCTGCCGGGGTTAGGGATAAAGTGAGGTCACACGGGGTGTGTGTGTGTGTGTTCTGTGCGCAGGTGTGTGTTATCCATGGTGGTTGATCAGCGGTCATGTTTCAGACCGGTCCACCAGAGATAATATCTGTGTTATCCATGAATGAGCATTAGTGTGAAACCTGTCTGTGTGGTTGTCCACAAATACAATCTCTCTTCTCCTTCTTCTTCGTCTTCTCCTTCTCCTTCTCCTTCTCCTTCTTCTCCTTCTCCTTCTCCTTCTCCTTCTCCTTCTCCTTCTTCTCCTTCTCCTTCTCCTTCTCCTTCTTCTTCTTCTTCTTCTTCTTCTTCTTCTTCTTCTTCTTCTTCTTCTTCTTCTTCTTCTTCTTCTTCTTTGCGTTGGACTCTACTGGGAGAGAGGAGGGGATGAGGGAGGTAAAGGAGAGAGGGTGAAGGACCGTTACAGTTCCAGGCCTCTGGGGGGGGGGGGGGGGATGTTCCTCTGTTCCAGTCAGAGACACAGGCCTCTGGGGGGGGGGGGGTTCCCCTGTTCCAGTGAGAGACATAGGCCTCTGGGGGGGAATCCTCTGTTCCAGTGAGAGACACAGGCCTCTGGGGGGTGGGGGGTGGGGGGGGGGGGTCCTCTGTTCCAGTGAGAGACACAGGCCTCTGGGGGGGATTCCTCTGTTCCAGTGAGAGACACAGGCCTCTGGGGGGGAATCCTCCTGCCCTGGTGATATACAGATGTATTATAGGGTCCAGTAGGGGGGGGGGGGGGGGGGGTACAGACAGGGAGTATTCGGATAACTTTTGACAGCATTATGGCTAATTAGGAGAGGAATCACATGGCATCATGAGCTAACCTATACTGTCTGCACTATGCTGGAAATAACACTGTGTGTGTGTGTGGTTGAGCGTAAAGGGTAACCAAGGCGATATCCAACGAGAGTTTTGGTTTTCGTCCCTCTGTGTTCTGTCTCCTGGTCAGATATCAAAACATAATGGTCCTACAGTATCCGATGTCATCACCCAGCAGTCCTTTCTGCTACGCTACAGGGACTTTATGATGTCATCACCAAGCAGTCCTTTCTGCTACGCTACAGGGACTTTATGATGTCATCACCGAGCAGTCCTTTCTGCTTCTCTACAGGGACTTTATGATGTCATCACCAAGCAGTCCTTTCTGCTTCTCTACAGGGTCTTTATGATATCATCACCAAGCAGTCCTTTCTGCTTCTCTACAGGGACTTTATGATGTCATCACCCAGCAGTCCTTTCTGCTTCTCTACAGGGACTTTATGATGTCATCACCAAGCAGTCCTTTCTGCTAGTCTACAGGGGCTTTATGATATCATCACCAAGCAGTCCTTTCTGCTTCTCTACAGGGACTTTATGATGTCATCACCAAGCAGTCCTTTCTGCTTCTCTACAGGGACTTTATGATGTCATCACCAAGCAGTCCTTTCTGCTTCTCTACAGGGGCTTTATGATGTCATCCCCAAGCAGTCCTTTCTGCTAGTCTACAGGGACTTTATGATATCATTACCGAGCAGTCCTTTCTGCTTCTCTACAGGGACTTTATTTATAATACTACAGTGGAACAGGGGAGGCTTCTCAGAGGAGGAAGGGGAGGAGCTGCTATGAAAGTGAACTGTGTTTGTGTGTGATCAGGGGTGTATTCATTCAGCCGATTCGGTTGAAAAATGTTTCTTAAATAGAAGCAAATGGCTCGAAACGGGGATAAACATACCTGAATGTATCCAATAGATACTAGCTCACCATTCACATTACATGGGGGATATTTAAACAGTGCTCTAGAACTGAATGTTTAGAATCAGAACAATATTACACATGGGGGATATTTAAACAATGCTCTAGAACTGAATGTTTAGAATCAGAACACTATTACACATGGGGGGATATTTAAACAATGCTCTAGAACTGAATGTTTAGAATCAGAACAATATTACACATGGGGGGGATATTTAAACAATGCTCTAGAACTGAATGTTTAGAATCAGAACAATATTACACATGGGGGATATTTAAACAATGCTCTAGAACTGAATGTTTAGAATCAGAACACTATTACACATGGGGGATATTTAAACAATGCTCTAGAACTGAATGTTTAGAATCAGAACACTATTACACATGGGGGATATTTAAACAATGCTCTAGAACTGAATGTTTAGAATCAGAACACTATTACACATGGGGGGATATTTAAACAATGCTCTAGAACTGAATGTTTAGAATCAGAACAATATTACACATGGGGGGGATATTTAAACAATGCTCTAGAACTGAATGTTTAGAATCAGAACAATATTACACATGGGGGGGATATTTAAACAATGCTCTAGAACTGAATGTTTAGAATCAGAACAATATTACACATGGGGGGGATATTTAAACAATGTTCTAGAACTGAATGTGTAGAATCAGAACACTATTACACATGGGGGGGATATTTAAACAATGCTCTAGAACTGAATGTGTAGAATCAGAACACTATTACACATGGGGGGGATATTTAAACAATGCTATAGAACTGAATGTGTAGAATCAGAACACTATTACACATGGGGGATATTTAAACAATGCTCTAGAACTGAATGTTTAGAATCAGAACACTATTACACATGGGGGGGATATTTAAACAATGCTCTAGAACTGAATGTTTAGAATCAGAACACTATTACACATGGGGGGATATTTAAACAATGCTCTAGAACTGAATGTGTAGAATCAGAACAATATTTCACATTCTAGAAGTTGTCTCAACTCTTTTAAGTACCTGACTCTGCCTCACACTACTCTTCTAGAACCCTGTGTCACTTCCTCTTCCTCAGCTGCTGGCCAAAGACCCCAAAGCTC
>NW_026600849.1:50261-97761 GCF_029448725.1 Salvelinus fontinalis | reverse complement strand
TGTGAACAGACCCAACCCACCGCCAAAGAGAGGATTCTTCTACAGGCTGTTCAGACGAGAGGCAAGTGCTGCTAGCTCTCCTCCCCCCGCCGCCGCCGCCACCGTGAGAGGTGGTGGGGGTTAAGGTAGTTCCCTCTTCCTCCATCTTTCTTTTCTTCTTCTTTACCTCTGACTTTTCTCTCTGGTTGAAGACTCTCTCTGCTTGTGTTTCTTCTCTGGTTGAAGGCTCTCTCTCTCTGCTTGTGTTTCTTCTCTGGCTGAAGGCTCTCTCTCTCTCTGCTTGTGTTTCTTCTCTGGTTGAAGGCTCTCTCTCTCTGCTTGTGTTTCTTCTCTGGTTGAAGGCTCTCTCTCTCTGCTTGTGTTTCTTCTCTGGTTGAAGGCTCTCTCTCTCTGCTTGTGTTTCTTCTCTGGTTGAAGGCTCTCTCTCTCTCTGCTTGTGTTTCTTCTCTGGTTGAAGGCTCTCTCTCTCTGCTTGTGTTTCTTCTCTGGCTGAAGGCTCTCTCTCTCTCTCTGCTTGTGTTTCTTCTCTGGCTGAAGGCTCTCTCTCTCTCTGCTTGTGTTTCTTCTCTGGTTGAAGGCTCTCTCTCTCTGCTTGTGTTTCTTCTCTGGTTGAAGGCTCTCTCTCTCTGCTTGTGTTTCTTCTCTGGTTGAAGGCTCTCTCTCTCTGCTTGTGTTTCTTCTCTGGTTGAAGGCTCTCTCTCTGCTTGTGTTTCTTCTCTGGTTGAAGGCTCTCTCTCTCTCTGCTTGTGTTTCTTCTCTGGTTGAAGGCTCTCTCTCTCTCTGCTTGTGTTTCTTCTCTGGTTGAAGGATCTCTCTCTGCTTGTGTTTCTTCTCTGGTTGAAGGATCTCTCTCTGCTTGTGTTTCTTCTCTGGTTGAAGGCTCTTTCTCTCTGCTTGTGTTTCTTCTCTGGTTGAAGGCTCTCTCTCTCTCTGCTTGTGTTTCTTCTCTGGTTGAAGACTCTCTCTCTCTGCTTGTGTTTCTTCTCTGGTTGAAGGCTCTCTCTCTGCTTGTGTTTCTTCTCTGGTTGAAGGCTCTCTTTGTTTTGTTTTTTTGGTGTCATCTTCCCAGGTTAAAGAGTGTTGTTTTACCTCAGTCAGTTGGTAAAGCAGGAAGTCCAGTTGGTAAAAGCTGAGTGTTGAGGCTGTGTGACTACATCTCTGTATTGGGCCTTTTTAACTACATGTGTAGCCTAACTGACCCAGAATCAGTTCTTAATGGCAGCAGCAGGTAGCATAACGTTTAAGAGCGTTTGGGCAAGTAACCGAATGTTTGCTGGTTCGAATCCCTGAGCCGACTAGGTGAGAAATCAGCCGATGTGCCCTTGAGCAAGACACTTAACCCTAAATGCTCCTGTAAGTCTCTGTGATAAGAGCGTCCGCTAAATGACTTGAATGTAAATAATGTCTGAAAGATTATACAGCACGCCTATGGCTGATCTAGGGTCAGTTATTAATGGTCTCATAGAATGTAAATAATGTCTGAAAGATTATACAGCACGCCTATGGCTGATCTAGGGTCAGTTATTAATGGTCTCATAGAACCTGTTGAAAATATTCTGACTGATTCAGTCTGTTTTTAAAGGTAGTAAAAAGTTACGTTACAGCCTTATGCTAAAATTAAAAATTAAAAAAATGTAAAGTTAAAGAGCCCATTGATCCTATGTAACGGCTTATTTAACAACTTGTTCCCAGGTCTGTTTAAAGAGTGGCTACGAAGACGAAGAGCACGAGGAGCCTTCCCGACTTTAAACCACTCCTGCTCCCCTCTCCCTCTTCTTCTCCTCTTTCCTTCTTCAAACGCCTCCCGGAGCGTAAAATGTTAGGAACCTCGATGAATGTTAAACCTGTATTTATGATATGTATTAAAAGTGTATTATAATAATTAAAGAAAAACATATGAGTTTAAAGATTTTGTACATTTGTACTTGAATTGTGTCCTAGATGTATATTTTCACTAAAGGTTGTATTGTATAAAAGCCATATTAAGTACCACTTGAATGCATAGATACATTTTGTCAACGTTTTTTTTTTTTGTTGTTTACGTTTTTTTGTTTATTTGTTTTTTTTGGAACGAAATGTATATTAAGGATCTTGTTTATTTTTTATTTTTTAAGAAGCACAGGCCTCATCCCAAATGGCAGCCTATTGCCCTATATAGTCCACTACTTTTACCTATGGCCTATGGGTCCTGGTCAGAAGTAGGGCACTGTGTAGGGAAAAAGGGGTACTATTTGGGACTCAACCATTGGTATCAGTAGTCTTTTTATTAGTTTTCTCGATGGAGCCTTTGTTTGTATGTACAGTATGTCTACGTTTCCAATGGCGCCCTATTCCCTGCATAATATAGTGCACTATGTAGGGAATAGGTCTCTGGTCTAATGTAGTGCACTATATAGGGAATAGGGCTCTGGTCTAAAGTAGTACACTATATAGGGAATAGTGTTCTGGTGTAATGTAGTGCACTATATAGGGAATAGGGCTCTGGCCTAATGTAGTGCACTATATAGGGAATAGTGTTCTGGTGTAATGTAGTGCACTATATAGGGAATAGGGCTCTGGTCTAAAGTAGTACACTATATAGGGAATAGTGTTCTGGCCTAATGTAGTGCACTATGTAGGGAATAGGTCTCTGGTCTAATGTAGTGCACTATATAGGGAATAGGGCTCTGGTCTAAAGTAGTACACTATATAGGGAATAGTGTTCTGGTGTAATGTAGTGCACTATATAGGGAATAGGGCTCTGGTCTAAAGTAGTACACTATATAGGGAATAGTGTTCTGGTGTAATGTAGTGCACTATATAGGGAATAGGGCTCTGGCCTAATGTAGTGCACTATATAGGGAATAGTGTTCTGGTGTAATGTAGTGCACTATATAGGGAATAGGGCTCTGGTCTAAAGTAGTACACTATATAGGGAATAGTGTTCTGGTGTAATGTAGTGCACTATATAGGGAATAGGGCTCTGGTCTAATGTAGTGCACTATATAGGGAATAGGGCTCTGGTCTAAAGTAGTACACTATATAGGGAATAGGGCCCTGGTCTAAAGTAGTACACTATGTAGGGAATAGGGTTCTGGTCTAAAGTAGTGCACTATATATGGAATAGGGTTCTGTTTAGAATGTATCTTATGTCTGTCTTTTCTGGTCTGTTCTTTTGGCCAACGTCCAGTATTACCGTATCACATATTCCCTGTTCCAAATCAACCCCTAGCCCCATACACTCTACGCCCTAAACCCTAGCCCCTAGACTAAAACATCCCCCTAGTTCTTACACCCTAAGAAGCCCCCAGACCATAGCTAGACTCTATGCCAAGGTTCTCCAACTGGCGGCCCACGGGCTGAATTTGGCCCGCGGGTGATTTTATTTGGCCCCCCAATTTATATATATATTTTTTTAATTGTTGGACATAAGACTGTAAAAACACCAGCAAATCAGCTCCAAGTTATTAACATTTTGGAAATCTGTTCCAAGATATTCCCACGCATAATAGAGAGATACAGGTATGTGATCGTATGCAAATGTGGGCAAGGTTTTAAATAATTATGTTTTAGTCAAATATATCTGTTTGGGCTTCTCGCGGTCAATTTGCAGTCTACAAATAATGTTGTAATCACGTTCCGTCTGCATCTAGTTAATGACCCCTGACCTACGTACTGGGCCCATGTGAAGATCGGAGAGGATTTGAAAGCAGAACAGATGTTAATTCTGTCTGCATGTCTCATAGTCAAAATGACTTCCTTAAACTTAAAACTTCCCCAAGACTACGGAAAATGTAGTCACCCACTTCCAGAAAAGCACAGAGAAGCAGGTCAAGTGCTCTGGCAGAGGGGTGGGGAGAGAAAATGTAGTCACCCACTTCCAGAAAAGCACAGAGAAGCAGGTCAAGTGCTCTGGCAGAGGGGTGGGGAGAGAAAATGTAGTCACCCACTTCCAGAAAAGCACAGAGAAGCAGGTCAAGTGCTCTGGCAGAGGGGTGGGGAGAGAAAATGTAGTCACCCACTTCCAGAAAAGCACAGAGAAGCAGGTCAAGTGCTCTGGCAGAGGGGTGGGGAGAGAAAATGTAGTCACCCACTTCCAGAAAAGCACAGAGAAGCAGTTGACATGGAATGGTTAAATGCTCTGGCAGAGGGGTGGGGAGAGAGATGCCTTGATTTAACAGTGCAGTAGACCTTGTGTCCATGCCTTAAGCTCTGGTGGTGAGGAGGAGGATGGTGATGGTGGTGGTGGTGATGAGGATGATTTACAAACCGAATATAAAAGTTATAAAATGTCACAGAACCGGACGTTTGTAACTCAGACTGGCTTGATTTTGAAGACAAAAGTGCTTTCATATAATCAACAAAAACCATGTCAAATAGGTTAAATTAGACCAATTACTGGCACTGAGATGGTTATCCATGACAAATGACCTACAGTTTAATCATAATGATATCTTTGCCTAGTGACCAGAGCCCTATTCCCTATATAGTGAACTACTAGTGACCAGAGCCCTATTCCCTATATAGTGAACTACTAGTGACCAGAGCCCTATTCCCTATATAGTGAACTACTAGTGACCAGAGCCCTATTCCCTATATAGTGAACTACTAGTGACCAGAGCCCTATTCCCTATATAGTGAACTACTAGTGACCAGAGCCCTATTCCCTATATAGTGAACTACTAGTGACCAGAGCCCTATTCCCTATATAGTGAACTACTAGTGACCAGAGCCCTATTCCCTATATAGTGAACTACTAGTGACCAGAGCCCTATTCCCTATATAGTGAACTACTAGTGACCAGAGTCCTATTCCCTAAATAGTGAACTACTAGTGACCAGAGTCCTATTCCCTATATAGTGAACTACTAGTGACCCAGAGCCCTATTCCCTATTTTGTGCACTACTATAGACCAGGCCTCGTGTCAAAAGTAGTGCCAGGAGAGAGACTTCAATGAGGATTTGATCACGTCTCACTACACCATGGAGTCTCTTCCGTAGGAATGACTTGAGACGAGCGTTTTCGGCCATTTTGTTTAGTTTGTTTTTCTTTGTCATTCAGGCGACCATATTATTTACCAACCGTCCAACCAATGTAACCCCCTTCACTTATTTATTTTTTTAATGCTGTGAAAATGTTGAGATGGATCTTTTTTGTTGCTGTTTGCTGTACATTCTGTACTGTTTTCATGTCTTTTATAGAAACACCCAGCCTCCCAGAATGACCTTTCATTCTGTTTAACCATTGGAGGGGTGAATCTAAGAATCCTATGACAGTTGTTACCTTTGTCCTCTATTCCGGAATGCCCTGCCCTTTATGACGTCATTGATTTGAATCAATTAGAATGTTAGAACAGAATGTACTGTTGACATTCCTGAAAGGGTTCAGGGAATTCCATTCTACATTATTTTACACAAATGACTGCAGTTAATCATTGAATATCAAATGTATTTATAGTACACCACACAGTCTTCTGAAGAAGCCACTAGAACTCCTCTGTTAGAAAACAACGTTACGTTTCTCACATACATACACTTGTAGTGGCTCAGCTCTCATCAGCCTGCTATCTGACATGGGGAAAGAGAACTGTGAGTGTTCACAGAGATCTGGCTATTCCATGACATTCCATTCTAGAATTAGGAACATTATACAGTGCAGTACATAGCTAGCTCTTGGCTGTTGGCTTTTTCTAGATTTTTATATTTCTTTGCTTCCAGACGCATCACAAAGCTCACCTCACAGTGTAGAAACACTCTTTGCCTCAAAAACCATGTAAATGATGTACTTCAAAACGTGTAAGCTCTTTGATATCTCATTAGGCGCAGGCACGCACCCAGGCACAGACACACACACACACACACACACACACACACACACACACACACACACACACACACACACACACACACACACACACACACACACTTGGACTAGGGGGAAAGGTTTGGCATCCATACCTGTACAGCAGTAAGAGATTTCATTTTGCGGCACTAAGGTGTGGAAACGGTCTGCTTCTCAAATGGCACCCTATTCCCTACTGTATGTAGTGCACTACAAAAGAAGTGTACTACATAGGGCATAGTGTTTCATTTTGGATACATCCGATAACTATAGGAAGTGTCTTTGAGAATAATGCAAATTACATCAAATCAGACTGGAAATGGTTTTGATTTCAAAAAAGTTTTTCAACTGAAATAACTGGCATAAACCTTGACCTGCAGTGTGTGGATGGCCAAGAGTTGTTCCTGACCATGTGACCTGGCCCGGGAAAACCTCTGAGCCCAAGTTAAAGCCTCTCTGTGGCCGGGGGATTCAATCCGTTCGCTCTTTGTCCTCAATGCGCGTTTTTTTAAAGTCAATGTTCACGGTAGATGCTGCATATGTTTATCTCAGTCAGAAATGACCTTTTCTAAAAGCATCGTCCCAATCCTCCATAGACTATAGGACGGAGGTTCAGTCCCATCTTCTAACTAGGGTCCCGTTTTGGTCCCTGGTTACATCAGGATGGAAGAACTCCAGGCCCCACAGTATGTGCCAACCAGTCATCCTCAGTCAGTTTTCTTTTTACTTCTGAATGGCTGGCCCCACGTTAGGCTGACAAGGAACCTAATACAGCTCATCAACAAAAATTACATTTTTTAACAGTTTTGAATGTCTGCACAAAGTGCATTTTAATATATATATATATAAAATAATTATTACTCAAGCATGTTATTGGTTGTTGCAGGTTCCTTGTCTGTAATTGAAATGACCTTTCAGTGCCAACATATGACACATATTTACAGGGGACAACAACAAATTTGTTATCACAAGGTGTGACCAGGACAAATTATACTTGTCTTTTTTTTGGGGGGGGGGATACGTCCCAAATTGACAACATAATCCCTATATAGTGGTCTACTCGCGACCAGGGCCCATAAGGCTCTGTTCTAAAGTAGTGCACTATATAGGGAATGAAAACCGGTGCCATTTGGGACGGAGACCTTTTTAATTATCTTTTTTTCTTCTTTTTTGTTTTTGTAGTTGTACAGTCATGTTGTTCAACCACTGCAGTTCATGTAATTGTTGTACAAGTTGTATCACTGGGTGTTACTGTATCATATCTTCTGACATTTGTAATTATTCTGAGAATACACTGCCGTTTGGATAAAAAAAAACTACCCACGAGTCCCCGGACTGGTTTTTGGTTTTGACATTTGAGTCATTTGACAGAGGCTTTTATCCAGAGGGACTTAGTTATTTACATTTACATTTACATTTAAGTCATTTAGCAGACGCTCTTATCCAGAGCGACTTACAAGTACATACATTCATACTTTTTTGTACTGGCCCCCCGTGGGAATCGAACCCACAACCCTGGCGTTGCAAGCGCCATGCTCTACCAACTGAGCCACACGGGACCACCTAGTTATAGTGCTTTCATCTGAAGATAGCTAGGTGAGACACATTATTATATACACAGTAATGCATTGTAGTCATGAAGCACCTTTTCATTATACAAATATACACCAACAGTAAAGGAGGATAAAGGAGGTGTCCCAGATAGAACCCAACAGTAAAGCAGGATAAAGGAGGTGTCCCAGATAGAACCCAACAGTAAAGGAGGATAAAGGAGGTGTCCCAGATAGAACCCAACAGTAAAGCAGGATAAAGGTGTCCCAAATGGAACCCAACAGTAAAGCAGGATAAAGGTGTCCCAAATGGAACCCAACAGTAAAGCAGGATAAAGGTGTCCCAAATGGAACCCAACAGTAAAGCAGGATAAAGGTGTCCCAAATGGAACCCAATAGTAAAGCAGGATAAAGGAGGTGTCCCAAATGGAACCCAACAGTAAAGCAGGATAAAGGTGTCCCAAATGGAACCCAACAGTAAAGCAGGATAAAGGTGTCCCAAATGGAACCCAACAGTAAAGCAGGATAAAGGTGTCCCAAATGGAACCCAACAGTAAAGCAGGATAAAGGTGTCCCAAATGGAACCCAATAGTAAAGCAGGATAAAGGAGGTGTCCCAAATGGAACCCAACAGTAAAGCAGGATAAAGGTGTCCCAAATGGAACCCAACAGTAAAGCAGGATAAAGGTGTCCCAAATGGAACCCAACAGTAAAGCAGGATAAAGGTGTCCCAAATGGAACCCAACAGTAAAGCAGGATAAAGGTGTCCCAAATGGAACCCAATAGTAAAGCGGGATAAAGGAGGTGTCCCAAATGGAACCCAACAGTAAAGCAGGATAAAGGTGTCCCAAATGGAACCCAACAGTAAAGCAGGATAAAGGTGTCCCAAATGGAACCCAATAGTAAAGCAGGATAAAGGAGGTGTCCCAAATGGAACCCAACAGTAAAGCAGGATAAAGGTGTCCCAAATGGAACCCAACAGTAAAGCAGGATAAACGTGTCCCAAATGGAACCCAACAGTAAAGCAGGATAAAGGAGGTGTCCCAAATGGAACCCAACAGTAAAGCAGGATAAAGGTGTCCCAAATGGAACCCAACAGTAAAGCAGGATAAAGGTGTCCCAAATGGAACCCAATAGTAAAGCAGGATAAAGGTGTCCCAAATGGAACCCAACAGTAAAGCAGGATAAAGGTGTCCCAAATGGAACCCAATAGTAAAGCAGGATAAAGGTGTCCCAAATGGAACCCAATAGTAAAGCAGGATAAAGGTGTCCCAAATGGAACCCAATAGTAAAGCAGGATAAAGGTGTCCCAAATGGAACCCAATAGTAAAGCAGGATAAAGGTGTCCCAAATGAAACCCAATAGTAAAGCAGGATAAAGGTGTCCCAAATGGAACCCAATAGTAAAGCAGGATAAAGGAGGTGTCCCAAATGGAACCCAATAGTAAAGCAGGATAAACGTGTCCCAAATGGAACCCAATAGTAAAGCAGGATAAAGGAGGTGTCCCAAATGGAACCCAATAGTAAAGCAGGATAAACGTGTCCCAAATGGAACCCAATAGTAAAGCAGGATAAAGGTGTCCCAAATGGAACCCAACATTAAAGCAGGATAAAGGAGGTGTCCCAAATGGAACCCAACAGTAAAGCAGGATAAACGTGTCCCAAATGGAACCCAATAGTAAAGGAGGATAAAGGTGTCCCAAATAGAACCCAACAGTAAAGCAGGATAAAGGTGTCCCAAATGGAACCCAACAGTAAAGCAGGATAAAGGTGTCCCAGATAGAACCCAACAGTAAAGCAGGATAAACGTGTCCCAAATTGAACCCAACAGTAAAGCAGGATAAAGGAGGTGTCCCAAATGGAACCCAACAGTAAAGCAGGATAAAGGTGTCCCAAATGGAACCCAATAGTAAAGGAGGATAAAGGTGTCCCAAATAGAACCCAACAATAAAGCAGGATAAAGGTGTCCCAAATGGAACCCAACATTAAAGCAGGATAAAGGAGGTGTCCCAGGTAGAACCCAATAGTAAAGCAGGATAAAGGAGGTGTCCCAGATAGATCCCAACAGTAAAGCAGGATAAAGGAGGTATCCCAGGTAGAACCCAATAGTAAAGCAGGATAAAGGAGGTGTCCCAAATGGAACCCAATAGTAAAGCAGGATAAAGGAGGTGTCCCAGATAGAACCCAACAGTAAAGCAGGATAAAGGAGGTGTCCCAAATTGAACCCAATAGTAAAGCAGGATAAAGGTGTCCCAGATAGAACCCAACAGTAAAGCAGGATAAAGGAGGTGTTCCAGATAGAACCCAATAGTAAAGCAGGATAAAGGTGTCCCAAATGGAACCCAACAGTAAAGCAGGATAAAGGAGGTGTCCCAAATGGAACCCAATAGTAAAGAAGGATAAAGGTGTCCCAGATAGAACCCAACAGTAAAGCAGGATAAAGGAGGTGTCCCAGATAGAACCCAATAGTAAAGCAGGATAAAGGAGGTGTCCCAGATAGAACCCAACAGTAAAGCAGGATAAAGCCTTAACCCCTCCATACTGTAGTGTACTACTTTTGACCAGAGCGCTACGGATCCTAGTCAAAAGTGGTGCACTACACAGGGAATCGACTGCCGTTTGGGACAGAATGAAAGCACACATACAGGTGTAGCCTACATGTCAGATAGGGATTGAGTGTTGTCGTTTCCTACAGGTACTACATTTCTGGTGTGAGACAGTCATCTGGAAGAAACATTATTTAATTTTGATCGGTACGTTTTTCTATTCTACCTGTTCTATTGAAATGTTGATATCACACTAATAAGTTTGCGTGCTGAAATACACGGCATGTGACTGCAGGCTAGTGTTTTCCTAATATGTTCAATACGCACTACCTCATCCACATCTCCCCAGAGCAGACACACGCCCGAATCACATGATGATTCTGCCAAGAACGCTCACTTGGAAGGGAACTGCCGTTTTCCCCCCGACTAAACAGTCGGGATTACCGTTAAGGGAATAGAACGTAAACGGTGCAGATGATATACCGTTCTGATATCACCGATTACCGCCTCGTCGTGCAGGATTTCAGCACTCGTGACGCTCAACAACAAAAAGCCGTTCCCCATCCACCCAATCACGGCTGACAACGGCCCTAGCCTCGTCCTTATTGGTGCCCGCTCTTCCTCTGATTGGCTACCGATGTAGCGTTGACCCAACCCTACCCAACTGTCACAGAGCTCCCACTTCCTTGTGATTCTGTCGGGGTGCATCGAAGATGGGTTTGAGTATGGATGGTAGCTACATCAACCAACGTCCTATTCATTTACTGAGACTATTGTAAAGAAATAAAGCATTTTTTTTTGCGTCGAAAAGTGAAGGTGGAGAGGCGGCAGTAGTAGTCGCGAATAGTGTTCACACGCTCGTCGTACTACGGACAGCTCGCTTCCCCGTGCGTTTTTTTTTTATTGCCCCCCGGTTGATTCCGATAGCTAGCTAACTGATACTAACGACAATTTTGTAAATATTAGCCAGCTAAGCTAACCACTGCTGGTAAAATGGCCACCATGGATAAATTGATGAAGGCCTTTGAATCTCTCAAGTCATTCCAACAACAACAGGGACCGCCAACGGCCGAGGAGATGGCTCAAAAACAGTAAGTCATGTTTGTATATGGTCATTGTGTTGAGACATTGCTAGCGACGAGTTAAGCGCAAATAAACGGCAGTTGGCTGGCTAGCTAGCTAGCGAAGCTGTTCGCATGTTATTGCGAGTTAGCGATGCTAACCTTATAGCAAGCTAGCTGTCAACGTCGCACCTCCAGTCCAGGCTACCTGTCATAACACACACAAACAACAACACACAGACACAGTTTGCACCCCACGTCTATTTGATAGTTAACGTCAGCTGTCGCTTGTAAACAAGTGCTAAGATGGACTAAATACTACGATATCCTTTCACTAAACTAAAGTCTTGGAAAAAATATCAATCAGTTTATTTTCTCTTCTCATACAGTGCAGTTGACAGTTTTTTGTTTTCCCCACAATCATTCGTTGCTGGTTGTCTAATACACATAGAATTAGCCTTTACATGTAGAATTGATTTCAATACATTTCTTTTATCAAATAAATATAATTACATTTCTATTTGTCACATGCTTGGTAAACAACAGGTGTAGACTAACAGTGAAATGCTTACTGACAGGCCCTTCCCAACAATGCAGAGAGTAAAAAATAAAAAATAACACAAGGAATACAGTGCCTTGGGAAAGTATTCACACCCCTTGACTTTTTCCACATTTGTTGTGTTACCAAGTGGGTTGAAAATGTATTCAATTATATTTTTGACAACAATCTACACAAAGTATTCTAATGTCAAAGTGGAAGAGGATTTGAACATTTTCTGTGAAAAATAAATGAAAAACCCCCTGAGATGTTAGAATCAACTTTGGCAGCCATTACAGCTGTGAGTCTTTCTGGGTAAGTCTCTAAGAGTGTAATATGTGCACATTTATTGTTAAAAAATGTATTCAAGCTTTGTCAAGTTGGTTGTTGATCATTGCTAGACAGCCATTTTCAAGTCTTGCCATAGATTTTCAAGCTGATTTTAGGTCAACTTTAACTAGGCCACTCAGGAACATTCAATGTCTTCTTGGTAAGTGTAACAGTATAACGTTAGACCGTTCCCTCGCCCCGACAAGAACCAGGGACCCTCTGCACACATCAACAACAGTCACCCACGAAGCGTCGTTACCCATCGCTCCACAAAGGCCGCGGTCCTTGCAGAGCAAGGGGCAACACTACTTCTAGGTTTCAGAGCAAGTGACGTAACTGATTGAAACGCTATTAGCGCGTACCCGCTAACTAGCTAGCCATTTCACATCCGTTACATAAGCAACTCCAGTGTATATATGGCCTATTAGGTTATTGTCCTGCTGAAGGCCAACTGAACCAGGTTTTCCTCTAGGATTTTTGCCTGTGCTTAGCTCTATTCCATTTATTTTTATCCTAAAAAAAAAAACCTAGTCGTTGCCAATGACATGCATACCCATAACATGATGCAGCCATCACCATGCTTGAAAATATGACGAGTGGTACTCAGTGATGTGTTGTTGGATTTGCCCCAAACATAATGCTTTGTATTCAGGACATACATGTCATTACTGTGCCACATTTCTTGCAGTTTTACTGTAGTGCCTTATTGCAAACAGGATGCTTGTTTTGGGATATTTTTATTCTGTACAAGCTTCATTCTTTTCCCTCTGTCATTTAGGTTAGTATTGTGGAGTAACTACAATGTTGTTGATCCATCCTCAGTTTTCTCCTATCACAGCCATTAAGCTCTGTAACTATTTTACAGTCCCCATTGGCCTCATGGTGAAATCCCTGAGCGGTTTCCTTCCTCTCCGGCAACTGAGTTAGGTATCTTTGTTGTGACTGGGTGTATTGATACACCATCCAAAGTGTAATGAATAACTTCACAATGTTCAAAGGGATATTTTTACCCATCTACCAATAGGTGCCCTTCTTTTTGAATATCCCTCTGAGCACTGGAAAACCTCCCTGGTCTTTGTGGTTGAATCTGTGTTTGAAATTCACTGCTCGACTGAGGGACCTTACAGATCATTGTATGTGTGGGGGTACAGAGATGAGGTAGTCATTCAAAAATCATGTTAAACACTATTATTGCACCCAGAGTCCATGTGACTTATTATGTGACTCGTTAAGCACATTTTTACTCCTGAACTTGTTTATGCTCCTTGTCATAACAAAGGGGTGGGAATGCTTATTGACTCAAGACATTTTAGCTTTTAATTTTAATTAATTTGTAAAAATGTCAAAAAACATAATTCCACTTTGACATGATGGATTATTTTGTGTAGGCCAGTGACACAGAAATGAATTCAGGCTGTAACAACAAAACGTGGAGAAAGTCAAGGGGTGTGAATACTTCCAGAAAGCACCTGTACACATATATAGGTAGAGCTAAAGTGACTAGGCAACAGGATAGATAATAATCAGTAGCAGCAGTGTGTGTGACGAGTCAATGCAGATAGTCCGGGTAGCTGTTAGTTAACAATTTAATGAACCATTTAACAGTCTAACTGTAGGTTGTACAGGCATGTACAGTTACCTTGTCATCAGTCTTACCTTTAGCAATAGACTGGCATCACACACACACTCCCCATTGTTGTTCCACTCCCGTTAGGCAAGGTAATGCTACCGGTCTGTCTTCTTTTCTTGCATGTGCTGTTAATTAACCCTTTGTTACCTTGTTTCTCTCTCTCTGTCTGTCTCTCTCTCTCTCTGTCTCTGTCTGCCTCTCTCTGTCTCTCTCTGTCTGTCTCTCTCTGTCTCTCTCTCTCTCTCTGTCTCTTTCTCTCATTCTCTCTGACTCTCTCTGTCTCTGTCTGTCTCTCTCTGTCTCTCTCTCTGTCTGTCTCTCTGTCTCTCTCTCTGTCTTTGTCTGTCTGTCTCTCTCTCTCTCTTTGTCTCTGTCTGTCTCTCTCTCTGTCTCTGTTTCTGTCTGTCTCTCTCTGTCTCTCTGTCTGTCTGTCTCACTCACTCACTCACTCACTCACTCACTCACTCACTCACTCACTCACTCACTCACTCACTCACCCACTCACTCACTCACTCACTCACTCACTCACTCACTCACTCACTCACTCACTCACTCACTCACTCACTCACTCACTCACTCACTCACTCACTCACTCACTCACTCACTATTGCTCTCTGTCTCCTTCTCTCTCTCTCCTTCTCTCTCTGTAGGAAGAAAGAGCTGGCCACCACCAAAAAGGACAGAGTGGCCCACTGCCTGACCATATGTGAGAACATCGTTGCTCAGTCTCTGAGGTAAGCCTGCCTGCCACTGATCTGGGATCAGCTCTACCCATAGGCACGTCATTCATAAAACTGACCCTAGATTACTGTTTACAAGTCATTTGAATATATTACATGTACACACACACAGACAGACAGACAGACAGCCAGACCCACCCACCCAGTTGGATGTTCCAGATTAGCTCCACTGTTATTGGTAATCAGATGTGGTATTCCTGGTTAGAGGATGTTGCCTCCTCACTGCCTGGTCGACGCAGGAGAACAACAGAAGCTCATTCAGAGTCATCAACACTTCCACATGGTCTAAACCATTCCGTTTTGAGACGGGGGTGAACAGTTGTGCTAGATATTCATTGGCAAACATTGTCCCGCCCCTAACTGATAGTGGGGTGATAGATGGCCAGTTTCTCTCATGGCTCAGCTCTAGATACATATAGAATGGTGATAGATGGCCAGTTTCTCTCATGGCTCAGCTCTAGATACATATAGAATGGTGATAGATGTTTCTCTCATGGCTCAGCTCTAGATACATATAGAATGGTGATAGATGGCCAGTTTCTCTCATGGCTCAGCTCTAGATACACATAGAATGGTGATAGATGACCAGTTTCTCTCATGGCTCAGCTCTAGATACATATAGAATGGTGATAGATGTTTCTCTCATGGCTCAGCTCTAGATACATATAGAATGGTGATTGATGGCCAGTTTCTCTCATGGCTCAGCTCTAGATACATATAGAATGGTGATAGATGACCAGTTTCTCTCATGGCTCAGCTCTAGATACATATAGAATGGTGATAGATGGCCAGTTTCTCTCATGGCTCAGCTCTAGATACATATAGAATGGTGATAGATGGCCAGTTTCTCTCATGGCTCAGCTCTAGATACATATAGAATGGTGATAGATGTTTCTCTCATGGCTCAGCTCTAGATACATATAGAATGGTGATAGATGTTTCTCTCATGGCTCAGCTCTAGATACATATAGAATGGTGATAGATGTTTCTCTCATGGCTCAGCTCTAGATACATATAGAATGGTGATAGATGTTTCTCTCATGGCTCAGCTCTAGATACATATAGAATGGTGATAGATTTTTCTCTCATGGCTCAGCTCTAGATACATATAGAATGGTGATAGATGTTTCTCTCATGGCTCAGCTCTAGATACATATAGAATGGTGATAGATGGCCAGTTTCTCTCATGGCTCAGCTCTAGATACATATAGAATGGTGATAGATGGCCAGTTTCTCTCATGGCTCAGCTCTAGATACATATAGAATGGTGATAGATGGCCAGTTTCTCTCATGGCTCAGCTCTAGATACATATAGAATGGTGATAGATGGCCAGTTTCTCTCATGGCTCAGCTCTAGATACATATAGAATGGTGATAGATGTTTCTCTCATGGCTCAGCTCTAGATACATATAGAATGGTGATAGATGTTTCTCTCATGGCTCAGCTCTAGATACATATAGAATGGTGATAGATGTTTCTCTCATGGCTCAGCTCTAGATACATATAGAATGGTGATAGATGTTTCTCTCATGGCTCAGCTCTAGATACATATAGAATGGTGATAGATGTTTCTCTCATGGCTCAGCTCTAGATACATATAGAATGGTGATAGATGTTTCTCTCATGGCTCAGCTCTAGATACATATAGAATGGTGATAGATGGCCAGTTTCTCTCATGGCTCAGCTCTAGATACATATAGAATGGTGATAGATGTTTCTCTCATGGCTCAGCTCTAGATACATATAGAATGGTGATAGATGTTTCTCTCATGGCTCAGCTCTAGATACATATAGAATGGTGATAGATGTTTCTCTCATGGCTCAGCTCTAGATACATATAGAATGGTGATAGATGTTTCTCTCATGGCTCAGCTCTAGATGCATATAGAATGGTGATAGATGTTTCTCTCATGGCTCAGCTCTAGATGCATATAGAATGGTGATAGATGTTTCTCTCATGGCTCAGCTCTAGATACATATAGAATGGTGATAGATGTTTCTCTCATGGCTCAGCTCTAGATACATATAGAATGGTGATAGATGTTTCTCTCATGGCTCAGCTCTAGATACATATAGAATGGTGATAGATGTTTCTCTCATGGCTCAGCTCTAGATACATATAGAATGGTGATAGATGTTTCTCTCATGGCTCAGCTCTAGATACATATAGAATGGTGATAGATGTTTCTCTCATGGCTCAGCTCTAGATACATATAGAATGGTGATAGATGTTTCTCTCATGGCTCAGCTCTAGATACATATAGAATGGTGATAGATGTTTCTCTCATGGCTCAGCTCTAGATACATATAGAATGGTGATAGATGTTTCTCTCATGGCTCAGCTCTAGATACATATAGAATGGTGATAGATGTTTCTCTCATGGCTCAGCTCTAGATACATATAGAATGGTGATAGATGGCCAGTTTCTCTCATGGCTCAGCTCTAGATACATATAGAATGGTGATAGATGTTTCTCTCATGGCTCAGCTCTAGATACATATAGAATGGTGATAGATGGCCAGTTTCTCTCATGGCTCAGCTCTAGATACATATAGAATGGTGATAGATGTTTCTCTCATGGCTCAGCTCTAGATACATATAGAATGGTGATAGATGTTTCTCTCATGGCTCAGCTCTAGATACATATAGAATGGTGATAGATGTTTCTCTCATGGCTCAGCTCTAGATACATATAGAATGGTGATAGATGTTTCTCTCATGGCTCAGCTCTAGATACATATAGAATGGTGATAGATGTTTCTCTCATGGCTCAGCTCTAGATACATATAGAATGGTGATAGATGTTTCTCTCATGGCTCAGCTCTAGATACATATAGAATGGTGATAGATGTTTCTCTTATGGCTCATATAGAAGGGCCTTTTTAAAGAGATGCTCATCCCTGTACAGGACTGTATGTCTGACTGACTACTGGTTCAGTTCCCGCTCAGAGGTCTCTGTTGGCTCTGTTTCTGAAACCACATCTATCATATTGGCTGTAGACTTATAGACCAGTATAGTCAGTGGTTTCTATCTCGGCACAGAGGCACCTTTTTAGCAGAGTCGTCAACAACCTGCTCTTCTGGTTGTCAGGGATACGGCTATTTTCAACCTAGCTTCCAGTTCCGCTTGAAAACCGGATGTGAGAACTATGGGCTTAGACGTTCCTCTCACGCCTGCTACGTCAGGTTAGTCCAGAGGTCATGACCTAGAGACATTACGCAACAAAGAGTGTGTGGGGGGGGGGGGGGGATTCAGAACTAGGGGGGGTAGGAAACGAGGCGTGTGAGGGGGGTTAGAACGAATTGTCTGGGGGGGGGGGGGGGGGGGGGGGTCAGAACGAGGTGTGTGAGGGGGTGTATCAGAATGAGGTGTGTGAGGGGGGGGTATCAGAATGAGGTGTGTGAGGGGGGGGTATCAGAATGAGGTGTGTGAGGGGGGGTATCAGAATGAGGTGTGTGAGGGGGGGTATCAGAATGAGGTGTGTGAGGGGGGGGTATCAGAATGAGGTGTGTGAGGGGGGGGTATCAGAATGAGGTGTGTGAGGGGGGGGTATCAGAATGAGGTGTGTGAGGGGGGGTATCAGAATGAGGTGTGTGAGGGGGGGGGTATCAGAATGAGGTGTGTGAGGGGGGGGTATCAGAATGAGGTGTGTGAGGGGGGGTATCAGAATGAGGTGTGTGAGGGGGGGTATCAGAATGAGGTGTGTGAGGGGGGGTATCAGAATGAGGTGTGTGAGGGGAGTATCAGAATGAGGTGTGTGAGGGGGGGGTATCAGAATGAGGTGTGTGGGGGGGGGTATCAGAATGAGGTGTGTGATGACAGTTCCTCTCTTGTCTCTATGGCTGTGGAATTAGAACGTCTCCGGAGTTCCAGAAGCTTCTGGGCATCGCCATGGAGATGTTCTTGCTGTGTAGCGACGACAGAGAGTCAGACGTCAGGATGGTGGCAGACGAGTGCCTGAACAAAATCATCAAGGTGAGTGAGGACCCCATCTTCTGCTCTCCTCAGACCTATATGGTATGGCTCTCGTTCTCTCTATCTAGTTCTGTCTAGTTCTCTCTCGTTCTCTCTATCTAGTTCTCTGTCTAGTTCTCTTTATCTAGTTCTCTATCTAGTTCTCTCTCGTTCTCTCTATCTAGTTCTCTATCTAGTTCTCTGTCTAGTTCTCTCTGTCTAGTTCTCTCTAGTTCTCTCTATCTAGTTCTCTCTCGTTCTCTCTATCTAGTTCTCTCTCGTTCTCTCTATCTAGTTCTCTCTCGTTCTCTCTATCTAGTTCTCTCTCTCTCTCCTCCTCTCCCTATATCTCTCTCTTCCTGTATCTCATGGTATTTCTCAGCTCTTTCTGAAGACTCTTCCAGAGGTTCCCACTGAAACCCAAAGGCTGTGTTATATTGTTGTATTGTGTTGTAAACGTAGCAGGTTATAGTGAACTGTAATCAGTGTTTGTCTCTCTGTCTCCCTCTTGTCAGGCGTTGATGGACTCCAACCTGCCTCGACTGCAGCTGGAGCTCTACAAAGAGATTAAAAAGGTGCCGGTCGGTTTGTAGATCAAGCTGTTGTTGTTATGGAGTCCTGCTCACTGATCCTCAATGGATTGATGTGGTAACTGATGATGATGATGATGATGAAGAGCAAGACGAATATTATGACAAATGTTCATTGTGATTGACTGTGGTGATTTTGGTTACGATGATGATGAGGGGGAATATCAGGACGGTAATGTTTATGTTGTTGATGATGATGATGATGATGAAGGTGTGTGTATATCTCTCTGGTAGAACGGTGCCTCTCGGAGCCTGAGGGCTGCTCTCTGGAGGTTCGCTGAGCTAGCACACCTCGTCAGACCACAGAAATGCAGGTAGGACACACACGCACGCGCACGCGCACACACACACACACACACACACACACACACACACACACACACACACACACACACCTGAGTAGGCGCAGTATTGCTGCACTTCATACTTTAAATGTATTTATAGAATGTGATGTATGGATTTATACACTATGGTCTAAACTGCACTTTTGTCTGAAGTTGTCCCCTGACGTGCTATCACTTTGCCTGCTCCAGGCCAACTATTATGAGGTGGTGGGTCCTGTGGGGTAATACTATGAGGTGAACTGGCTCAGGATCTGTTATGTACCCAGTCTTCTGCTGACCGGATTGGTCTCTGACCTCTTCTCTCCCTCCTCCCTCCAGACCCTACCTGGTGAACCTCCTCCCCTGTCTCACCAGGATCACTAAGAGACAGGAGGAGACTGTTCAGGAGACCCTGGCTGCTGCCGTTCCTAAGATCATGTCTGCTCTGGGACACTTCGCTAACGACGGAGAGGTCAAGGTACACGCACGCACGCACGCACACACACACACACACACACACACACTCCTGTGTGTAGAACTCAAAGACCCCCAGAACAACCTCCATTAAAATGTTCTATTAAAAGCCTTGAGTAACAGAGAATAATGGAAGTATTGATGTCCTCTTTCTGTATCTGTTGTAGAATGAAGCTATAAGACCAGAGGGGATGTGGTATATGGCCAATATGCCACGGCTAAGGGCTGTTCTTAAGCACGACGCAACGCGGAGTGCCTGGATACAACCCTTAACCGTGGTATACTGGCAATACACTGTACCACACACCCCTGAGGTGCCTTATTGCTGTTATAAACTGGTTAGCAACGTAATTAGAGCAGTAAAAATACATGTTTTGTCATACGGTCTAATATACCACGGCTGTCAGCCAATCAGCGTTCAGGGCTCAAACCACCCAGTTTATAATCGTCTTTATAGCCATTGTGTGATGGTGCCTGACGGTATCTGACGTTGTCTGACGTTGTCTGACGGTGCCTGACGGTGCCTGACGGTGTCTGACGGTGCCTGATGGTGTCTGATCTGATATGTTCAGGTGTTGTTGAAGTCGTTTGTGGCCAACCTGAAGTCCGCTTCTCCTACGATCCGCCGGACGGCCGCCAGCTCAGCGGCTAATATGTGTCAACACTCTAGACGGTCCTCCTACTTCTACACCTGGCTGCTCAACGTCCTGCTGGGTCAGTACCAAACACCACCACCCCTTAGCACAGGGATCATCCATTACACCTGGCTGCTCAACGTCCTGCTGGGTCAGTACCAAACACAACCACCCCTTAGCACAGGGATCATCCATTACACCTGGCTGCTCAACGTCCTGCTGGGTCAGTACCAAGCACCACCACCCCTTAGCACAGGGATCATCCATTACACCTGGCTGCTCAACGTCCTGCTGGGTCAGTACCAAACACATCCACCCCTTAGCACAGGGATCATCCATTACATTTAGCCGTGGGACCGTTTTTCCTTGAGCGGATAGTAGTGTGGGGAAGCGGGGGGGTAAAACATAGTTATAAATAATTTGTACCCTGCAGGGATCCCAAATAGATGTAGCGTTTGTGCTATGACCTCATATGTCTCTCTATTTGTGCGTCGGGATACTTGGGAACAGATTTCCTGGTGATTTTTTTACAGTCTTTTATGTCCAAAAATAATATATAAAGACTTGCTCAGAAAACTTGGGGGTCTAATAGTCACCCGGGGGGCCACCTGTTGAGGAACCCTGCAGTTGGAGGGGATATGAAGACCTGTCCACCCAGCCAATCAGAAGGCAACAGGAAGAGATTAACCATCATGTTTCTGTCCATCCAATCCCTTCAGATGTGTTGTAGTGTTAATGGTGCAGGGGCTTGATTTGGAATTCAAAAGAGGTCTCTCTATCTCTCTCTCCCTCTCTCTCTCTCCAGGTCTGTTGGTCTCTGTAGATGAGGTCAACATCTCTCTCTCTCTCCAGGTCTGTTGGTTCCTGTAGATGAGGAACATCTCTCTCTCTCTCCAGGTCTGTTGGTTCCTGTAGATGAGGTGAACATCTCTCTCTCTCTCTAGGTCTGTTGGTTCCTGTAGATGAGGTGAACATCTCTCTCTCTCTCCAGGTCTGTTGGTTCCTGTAGATGAGGTGAACATCTCTCTCTCTCTCCAGGTCTGTTAGTCTCTGTAGATGAGGTGAACATCTCTCTCTCTCTCCAGGTCTGTTGGTTCCTGTAGATGAGGTGAACATCTCTCTCTCTCTCCAGGTCTGTTAGTCTCTGTAGATGAGGTGAACATCTCTCTCTCTCTCCAGGTCTGTTAGTCTCTGTAGATGAGGTCAACATCTCTCTCTCTCCAGGTCTGTTGGTCTCTGTAGATGAGGTGAACATCTCTCTCTCCAGGTCTGTTGGTCTCTGTAGATGAGGTGAACATCTCTCTTTCTCTCCAGGTCTGTTGATCTCTGTAGATGAGGAACATCTCTCTTTCTCTCTCTCCAGGTCTGTTGGTTCCTGTAGACGAGGAACATCCTAACCACCTGGTTCTGGGGGTGTTGTTAACCCTTCGCTACCTGATGCCTCAACTACAGCAACAGGACAGGACCACCAGTCTGAAAGGAAGCTTCGGAGTCATGAGGAAGGAGGCAGACTTACAGCCCACGCCCGAACAGCTACTGCAAGTCAGTCTGTCTGTGTGTGTGTGTATCAGGTGTGTGTGTGTGTGTATCAGGTGTGTGTGTGTGTGTATCAGGTGTATGTGTGTGTGTATCAGGTGTGTGTGTGTGTGTATCAGGTGTGTGTGTGTGTGTGTGTGTGTATCAGGTGTGTGTGTGTGTGTGTGTGTGTATCAGGTGTGTGTGTGTGTGTATCAGGTGTGTGTGTGTGTATCAGGTGTGTGTGTGTCTTAACTTTTTTATAACGTGTGTGTGTGTGTGTGTGTGTGTGTGTGTGTGTGTGTGTGTGTGTGTGTGTGTTGTCAAGTTTTAATGTCACATGCACAAGTACAGTGAATTGCCTTTCCTCCATCTCCAACCACAACGATACATGAATCAGTAACAACGTAATACTGGACAGGAAACACGGGAGAAATATGAATGAACACAATACAAGTCATTCAGCGTATTAACTTCTACTTCATCACAATCCCGGATCCGGGAGCACCCCCATCAGTAAAAAAAGCTGACTAGCATAGCCTAGCATAGCGTCACAAGTAAATACAAGCATCTAAATATCATTAAATCACAAGTCCAAGACACCAGATGAAAGATACACATCTTGTGAATCCAGCCATCATTTCAGATTTTTAAAATGTTTTACAGGGAAGACACAATATGTAAATCTATTAGCTAACCACGATAGCAAAAGACACAACTTTTTTTTCCTACCATTTTTTTCCTGCATAGGTAGCTATCACAAATTCGACCAAATAAAGATATAAATAGTCACTAACCAAGAAACAACTTCATCAGATGACAGTCTGATAACATATTTATTGTATAGCATATGTTTTGTTAGAAAAATGTGCATATATCAGGTATAAATCATAGTTTACCATTGCAGCCACCATCACAACTCTCACCAAAGCAACTAGAATAACTACAGAGACCATCGTGTATTACCAAAATACTCATCATAAAACATTTCTGAAAAATACACAGCGTACAGCAAATGAAAGACAAAGATCTTGTGAATCCAGCCAATATTTCAGATTTTTTACGTGTTTTACAGTGAAAACACAATATAGCATTATATTAGCTTACTACAATAGCCAACCACACAGCAGCATTGATTCATGCACGTTAGCGATAGCGAATAAACCAGCAAAAGACATTACATTTTTCACTAACCTTCTCAAAACTTCATCAGAAGACAGTCCTATAACATCATATTACACAATACATATAGAGTTTGTTCGAAAATGTGCATATTTAGCGGCACAAATCGTGGTTATACAATGAGAATAGTAGCCAGGCTGCCAACAATATGTCGGGAGAAATCTTGGGAGAGGCATCTAGTCTAATCAGTAACTAATCATAAACTTGACTAAAAAATACAGGTTGGACAGCAAATGAAAGATACATTAGTTCTTAATGCAATCGCTGTGTTAGATTTTTAAAATTAACGTTACTACGACATACAGCGTGCGTTAAAGCGAGACCGTACCTAGATTCATGGCAGAATAGTGGTTTCACATTTTTCAACAGAACAACGAATTAACATCATAAATAGTTCTTACTTTTTGATGAACTCCCATCATAATCTTGTACAAGTTGTCCTTTGTCCAGAAGAATCGTTGCTCGGTTGTAGATTGTCGCCTTCAACGTTCGAATTAGCAGTAAACATTAGCCATGTGGCAAAGACGTGTCCAACTCAATAAAACGCAGCACTAATAAATATCCGAAAATCGCAATATACCGATATAAACTGATATAACTCGGTTTAATATAACAACATTATGACGTTTTTAACACCTATATCAAATAAAAACAGAGTCAGATATATCTAAGGGCTATAACGGGAGCTTTCTAGAACGACAGCCAGAGCTCCTTTCTGCGTCCTGGCCAGGAGAAGAAAGGACGGTCCCCCCGTTCCCAGCCCATTTATAACCTCTCAGTTCTGCCTAGCAACTCCATTTCAATTCTCACTATTCGCTGACACCCAGGGGAAGACGTATGCAGTGCATCTCAACCAATAGAAGACATGCAGATTTATAAACAGATCTCAGAACAGCCAGCAGATTTTAGCATTCTCACATCCTCATAGGAAAATTGCTCTAACTCCAGTTCTGTTTTACTCACAGATATAATTCAAACGGTTTTAGAAACTAGAGAGTGTTTTCTATCCAATAGTAATAATAATATGCATATTGTACGAGCAAGATGAGTACGAGGCAGTTTAATTTGGGAACAAAATTATTACAAAGTGAAAACAGCACCCCCTATTGAGAAAAGGTTTTTAAGTTCCAATCCCCTGGTGTCTCTGTGTGTGTAGGTCTATGAGTTGACTCTACACTACACCCAGCATGGTGACCACTACCTGGTGTCTCTGTGTGTGTGTCTAGGTCTATGAGTTGACTCTACACTACACCCAGCACGGTGACCACTACCTGGTGTCTCTCTGTGTGTGTAGGTCTATGAGTTGACTCTACACTACACCCAGCATGGTGACCACAATGTGGTGACCGCCTCTCTGGAACTGATGCAGCAGATGTTCCGGACTCCTCCCCCGGAGCTACTGCACATGCTCATTACGCCCGGCAGCGTTCCGCACGCCAGCGTGTTCAGACAGGACGTCGAGAGACGCGCACACTCCGGCAGCATCCTGGAGTTCATTGGTTAGTTCCACCCGTCAATCAAACGAATACTGCTTGGTCGTTGGTGGATTGCTCTGTCGGTTAAATCTTTAGTTTCAAATTACAACGCCCAGTCATTGGGTGAATGCTCTGCCAGTCACTGTACAGAGCTCCGCCTCCTGTCTCTGTTCTTTTTTGCTGTCTGCTGATTGGTCCCAAAAGGCTCACTCTACACTGAGTATACAAATCATTAGGAACACCTTCCTAATATTGAGTTGCCCCCTTCTACCCTCAGAACTGCCTCAATTCGTCAGGGCATGGACTCTACAAGGTGTCGAAAGTGTTCCACAGGGATGCTGGCCCATGTTGACTCCAATGTTTCCCACAGTGGTGTCCAGTTGGCTGGATGTCCTTTGGGTGGTGGACCGTTCTTGATACACATGGGAAACTGTTGAGCGTGAAAAACCCAGCAGCGTTGCAATTCTTGACGCACCTGGCACCTCCTACCAGACCCTGTTCAAAGGCACTTGAATATTTTGTCTTGCCCATTCACCCTCTGAATGGCACATATACAATCCATGTCTCAAGGCTTAAAAATCATTCTTTATCCCGTCTCCTACCCTTCATCTACACTGATTGAAGTGGATTTAACAGGTGACATAAATAAGGGATCATAGCTTTTCAACTGGATTCACCTGGTCAGTCTGTGTCATGGAAAAAGCAGGTGTTCTTAATGTTTTGTCTACTCAGTGTATCGTGAACTACTAGTGACCAGAGCCCTATTCCCTATATAGTGAACTACTAGTGACCAGAGCCCTATTCCCTATATAGTGAACTACTAGTGACCAGAGCCCTATTCCCTATATAGTGAACTACTAGTGACCAGAGCCCTATTCCCTATATAGTGAACTACTAGTGACCAGAGCCCTATTCCCTATATAGTGAACTACTATAGACCAGAGCCCTATTCCCTATATAGTGAACTAATAGTGACCAGAGCCCTATTCCCTATATAGTGAACTACTATAGACCAGAGCCCTATTCCCTATATAGTGAACTACTAGTGACCAGAGCCCTCTTCTCTATAAAGTGAACTACTATAGACCAGAGCCCTATATAGTGCACTACTAGTGACCAGAGCCCTATTCCCTATATAGTGAACTACTAGTGACCAGAGCCCTATTCCCTATATAGTGAACTACTAGTGACCAGTGCCCTATTCCCTATATAGTGAACTACTAGTGACCAGAACCCTATTCCCTATATAGTGAACTACTAGTGACCAGTGCCCTATTCCCTATATAGTGAACTACTAGTGACCAGAGCCCTCTTCTCTATAAAGTGAACTACTATAGACCAGAGCCCTATATAGTGCACTACTAGTGACCAGAGCCCTATTCCCTATATAGTGAACTACTAGTGACCAGAGCCCTATTCCCTATATAGTGAACTACTAGTGACCAGAGCCCTATTCCCTATATAGTGAACTACTAGTGACCAGAACCCTATTCCCTATATAGTGAACTACTAGTGACCAGTGCCCTATTCCCTATATAGTGAACTACTAGTGACCAGAGCCCTATTCCCTATATAGTGAACTATTAGTGACCAGAGCCCTATTCCCTATATAGTGAACTACTAGTGACCAGAGCCCTATTCCCTATATAGTGAACTACTAGTGACCAGAGCCCTATTCCCTATATAGTGAACTACTAGTGACCAGAGCCCTATTCCCTATATAGTGAACTACTAGTGACCAGAGCCCTATTCCCTATATAGTGAACTACTAGTGACCAGAGCCCTATTCCCTATATAGTGAACTACTAGTGACCAGAGCCCTATTCCCTATATAGTGAACTACTAGTGACCAGAGCCCTATAGTAGTGCTATATAGTGCCTATAGGGCTCCTGTTAAAATAAGTGCACCACTTAGGGAATAGGGTGTTAAAAGTAGTGCACTACTTAGGGAATAGGGTGCCATTTGGGATGCAGAGCCTCTCTCACTTACTAACTCGCGTCTCTTCCTCTGTCTGTCTGGGGTATAATGGCTATTTCCCATGGGGCTTTTCTTCTTTTCTCTCCTTCACTTCCTGTTCCTGTGTGTGTTCTTCCTGTTTCCTGCCTGCAGCCGGGGGCGGGTCTTCCTGTAATAGTCCACTCCTCCTCAGAAAACAGAAAGGTGATTTTATAACTCTCTCTCTCCTGTGTACTGCTCCCTCTATCTGACACAGTGTTTCCCAAACCTCTCCTCCAGCATCCACAGCCATTCAACATGTTTTCATGTATTCCTGGACTAGTTTGAGGTATTCCTGGACTAGTTGGTGCATTCCTGGACTAGTTTTGATGCATTCCTGGACTAGTTTTGATGCATTCCTGGACTAGTTTTCATGCATTCCTGGACTAATTTTGATGCATTCCTGGACTAGTTTTGATGCATTCCTGGACTAGTTTTCATGCATTCCTGGACTAGTTTTCATGCATTCCTGGACTAGTTTTGATGCATTCCTGGACTAGTTTTGATGCATTCCTGGACTAGTTTTGATGCATTCCTGGACTAGTTTTGATGCATTCCTGGACTAGTTTTGATGCATTCCTGGACTAGCACGTCTGATGACACTAAAGAAGAAGGTGGGCCTCAGTTGATCAGTTGAATCAGGTTGTTTTAGCTTTAGAATAGTTGAAATACATGGAAGGACTTGGGGTCCCAGAGGAGAGGTTGGAGAACCATTGGTCTACCACAGCTTTCTCTAACGCTGTGTTACAGTAGTCCTCTTTAACACAGCTTTCTCTAACACTGCTGACTGGTCATGTTGAGACTGTGTTACAGTGGTCCTCTTTAACACAGCTTTCTCTAACACTGCTGACTGGTCATGTTGAGACTGTGTTACAGTGGTCCTCTTTAACACAGCTTTCTCTAACGCTGCTGACTGGTCATGTTGAGACTGTGTTACAGTGGTCCTCTTTAACACAGCTTTCTCTAACGCTGTGTTACAGTGGTCCTCTTTAACACAGCTTTCTCTAACGCTGCTGACTGGTCATGTTGAGACTGTGTTACAGTAGTCCTCTTTAACACAGCTTTCTCAAACGCTGCTGACTGGTCATGTTACAGTAGCCATCTTTATCCTGTCTGTGTGTCCCAGGCAAGATGCTGTCGGGGGAGGAGGAGGGGTTGGAGGACGACCCTGAGAGGGCAGAGGTCACCACCGGGGCCTTTACAGGTGAGACAGAATACAGGAACGTCACCATTCATATCACTCAAGCTCCTCAAAATTACACTCCTCAGTCTCTAAATGTGTCTGGCAAAGTAAACCCCCTTTGTGTTTTAAATGACTGACCCTGAAAAAAGGCAAAAGGCCTTCCAAAATGTGGAAGTATTTCTAGTCATTTGTTTCTTCGCCCCTCTCTCCACGTGATTTGATCCAGATGTCCAGGTGCCTCGGTGTTCCGTAGAGGAGAACCTACACAGGTTGCAGGATCTGGTCCACTCTTAACATGTTCCTAGAGAGACTCCAAAACAACAAATATGGCGTCTTAATAACACATAGGCTCTCATCTCTGTCTGGCGCACCTTCCGAGAAGTTATCTAAAACCCAACATCAATTCACTCACAATCCTACTCCTTTGTTCCACGATTAGGATCTATGTTTTGGGGGGGGTGACGTCCTATATCCTTCCATCAGTGGAGTGATGGGGGGGGGGGGGGGGGTGTCAGAGGGTTCACTGGAGTGACGAGGGTGGGGGGGGGGTGTCAGAGGGTTCAGTGGAGTGACGAGGGTGGGGTGGGGGGGGGTGTCAGAGGGTTCAGTGGAGTGACGAGGGTGGGTGGGGGGGGGGGGTGTCAGAGGGTTCGGTGGAGTGACGAGGGTGGGGGGGGGGTGTCAGAGGGTTCAGTGGAGTGACGAGGGTGGGGGGGGGGGGTGTCAGAGGGTTCAGTGGAGTGACGAGGGTGGCGGGGTGTCAGAGGGTTCAGTGGAGTGACGAGGGTGGGGGGGGTGTCAGAGGGTTCAGTGGAGTGACGAGGGTGGGGGGGGTGTCAGAGGGTTCAGTGGAGTGACGAGGGTGGGGGGGGTGTCAGAGGGTTCAGTGGAGTGACAAGGGTGGGGTGGGGGGGTGTCAGAGGGTTCAGTGGAGTGACGAGTGTGGGGTGGGGGTCAGAGGGTTAATGTGACTCATTAGTGTTTTCTTTGTACTCCTCTGTCAATATAAATGACATGAAGAAAAATATTGAATCTCTCTCAAAAGAATACTGGAACCAACCCTAACTAACTGAAAACTAGAAAGACTCAAACCAGGGTTGTATTCATTAGTGCACAAAAAATTATATAAAAAAATATTTGCGACTGAAATTCCAGGTTGTTCCTCTTTGTTTCAGTCGGTTTTCATCTGACCCTGGAGTACTATTTGATCATATGATTGGCTTAATCTGGGTATGGGATACTAACCCCTGTTTGTTGTATTGAAAGATGAGGTTGAGAGAGGGTGATGGTTTAATGTGTCTCCCACCTTGACTCAGCCTCTGTCGCGGGCGCCGACGCCACCGCCCAGGTGGTCGACATCATTACCCAGCAGCCCCGTTCCTCACAGCATGCTCTGCAGCCCGGCGAGTCCGTGGACCTCGGTGGCGCCTCCTCGGAACAAGGAACGACTGCCCTCGGGACCTCCGGAACCGTCTCCGGCGGCGAGGGAGGGGCGGGGACTCCCGAGTCGCCCAATGACAACGCAGCGGATGAGGACATGCTCAGCCACAGCTCCAGCGGGGCTAACGTTACCCCGGAAACGGCCGACTACGCCACACCGGAGAACGCGGAGATGCCCGACGGGCCCTTGCTGGACCCCCTAGGAGACCCCTCGCTGCCCCCGAGCGCCGACTCATCACAGACCACCACGGAGGGGCCGGACTCGGCCGTCACGCCTTCAGACGTCGCTGAACTCGTAAGTCTGTCTGCCGTGTAGGAGTTACATTCGTTATTAATAGAGAATTCATTTGATTGATTTTACTAGAAGCGAAAACACTTGATTGTCCTCCGATGTTGCTGATCTGGGGGATTAGAGATTGGAGTTGGAATGAGTGATTTGAATCAGTAGAATGGACAAGGTTTCCCCAGACCATGGAGCTAACCATAGAATTAGACTCAGTAGAATGGACAAGGTTTCCCCAGACCATGGAGCTAACCATAGAATTAGACTCAGTAGAATGGACAAGGTTTCCCAGACCATGGAGCTAACCATAGAATTAGACTCAGTAGAATAGACAAGGTTTCCCCAGACCATGGAGCTAACCATAGAATTAGACTCAGTAGAATGGACAAGGTTTCCCCAGAGCATGGAGCTAACCATAGAATTAGACTCAGTAGAATGGACAAGGTTTCCCCAGACCATGGAGCTAACCATAGAATTAGACTCAGTAGAATGGACAAGGTTTCCCCAGAGCATGGAGCTAACCATAGAATTAGACTCAGTAGAATGGACAAGGTTTCCCAGAGCATGGAGCTAACCATAGAATTAGACTCAGTAGAATGGACAAGGTTTCCCCAGAGCATGGAGCTAACCATAGAATTAGACTCAGTAGAATGGACAAGGTTTCCCCAGACCATGGAGCTAACCATAGAATTAGACTCAGTAGAATGGACAAGGTTTCCCCAGAGCATGGAGCTAACCATAGAATTAGACTCAGTAGAATGGACAAGGTTTCCCAGAGCATGGAGCTAACCATAGAATTAGACTCAGTAGAATGGACAAGGTTTCCCCAGAGCATGGAGCTAACCATAGAATTAGACTCAGTAGAATGGACAAGGTTTCCCCAGACCATGGAGCTAACCATAGAATTAGACTCAGTAGAATGGACAAGGTTTCCCCAGACCATGGAGCTAACCATAGAATTAAACTCAGTAGAATGGACAAGGTTTCCCAGACCATGGAGCTAACCATAGAATTAGACTCAGTAGAATGGACAAGGTTTCCCCAGAGCATGGAGCCAACCATAGAATTAGACTCAGTAGAATGGACAAGGTTTCCCCAGAGCATGGAGCCAACCATAGAATTAGACTCAGTAGAATGGACAAGGTTTCCCCAGACCATGGAGCTAACCATAGAATTAGACTCAGTAGAATGAAGCGAACCCATCAGTGTGCAGGTTTCTGGTTGGAACCCACTAAATGCCATTGTTTGCATGTGTTAAACACTGAGGCTCACAATTGTTGGCGTAACATTGCTTTGAATGGGAATGTCCGTTCTTCTAATTCTAATTCTATGGTCTGCCCTCCCCCCACCCCCCCACCCCGTGACACGCAGTCGCGTTCGCGGTTGCCACGGGTGATGGTGGAGCCGCCGTTTGAGGCCCCTCCCTCTCCGACCTCCACCGAGGGTCCAGACGCTTCCGACAGCGACTCTTCCGTCTACTCCTCCTCTTCCTCCTCTACCTCCTCCGCCGCTGCTGCTGCTTCTTCTTCTTCCTCCCTGTCTTCTGGCGCCGACACTTCCTCTAGCGGTTGTAGCAAGGTGATTGGCTGATTGGTTGATGATGTCAGAGGGGAGGGGGAAGGGAATACCTGGCTGCAGTTCCGTTTTGTTCTTGTCACTCTCGTCCGTCCGACCCCGTCCCCCTTTCCTTAAGACCGGTACGTGCACTCTACTCCCTGCTGAGAACCGCCCCCTTCTCCCCCCTCTCTCGTTTCCATGGCAATCTGGAGCCATGGATCTCCTGATTGGTTGCTTTCCCCATCCTTCTTGTTTGGTGATTATTAGTTTTCTAAGAAAGATCATTGAAACTCTTCAGAAATCTAAAACAAATCCCCCCCTTCGCTCCCCCTCTCTCCTCCTTCCCCCTCTCCCCTCGCTCCCCCGTCCCCCTCGCTCCCCTCCTTCCCTCGCTCCCCCTTCTCCCCTCCTCCCCTCGCCCCCCCCCCCTCCTTCCCCCTCTTCCCCCTTGCTCCCCCTTCTCCCCTTCCCCCTCGCTCCCCCTTCTCCCCTCGCTCCCCCTTCTCCCCTCCTTCCCCCTTGCTCCCCCTTCTCCCCTCCTTCCCCCTTCTCCCCTCCTCCCCTCGCCCCCCCCCCCTCCTTCCCCCTCTTCCCCCTTGCTCCCCCTCGCTCCCACCTTCTCCCCTTCTCCCCTCGCTCCCCCCTTCTCCCCTCGCTCCCCCTTCTCCCCTCGCTCCCCCTTCTCACCCCTCGCTCCCCCTTCTCCCCTCGCTCCCCCTTCCTCCCCTCGCTCCCCCTTCTCCCCCTCCTTCCCCCTTGCTCCCCCTTCTCCCCTCCTTCCCCCTTCTCCCCTCCTTCCCCCTTGCTCCCCCTTCTCCCATCCTTCCCCCTTCCCCCTCTTCCCCCTCGCTCCCCCTTCTTCCCCCTTGCTCCCCCTTCTCCCCTCCTTCCCCCCTCCCCTTGCTCCCCCTTCTCTCCTCCTTCTTCCCTCTTCCCCCCTTCCCTCCCCCTTCTCCTTTCTTTCCCCCTTCTCCCCTCCTCCCCCCCTCGCTCCCCCTCTTCCCCCCCTCCCTCCCCCTTCTCCTTTCTTTCCCCCTTCTCCCCTCCCCCCCTCGCTCCCCCTTCTCCCCCTCTTCCCCCCTCCCTCCCCCTTCTCCTTTCTTTCCCCCTTCTCCCCTCCCCCCCCCCCTCGCTCCCCCTCCTTCCCCCTCTTCCCCCCCCCCCTGCTCCCCCTCTCCTGATCTAGTAATCTCTCTGCTGTGCTTTTCTCTTGTGTTTTGTCTTGTATGATTATGGAGTGAGTTCTGTAGTAACTGTTAACCCACATCCTGGTTCCTCCTGTTTGCAGGTTGAGTCAAAGCCCAGTTCAGTGTTTTAGTTATAGGGTTGCGAAAATCTGCAGACTTTTCCAGAAATCCTGGACGGGAAGGTTTCCTGCTTATTCCCCTCTGATTCCGGGAATCTTCCAACTGGGATTTTGGGAAAACCTGGGAATTTAGGAAAAGTTGCCATAATTTTGCGTCCCAATTTAGAGATCTACCAATGTCCCCTGAGTGCTTCTCAATCCCAAAGGATGTTAAGCAGTAGACTGTCGTTATACCCGGTAGACTGTCGTTATACCCGGTAGACTGTCGTTATACCCGGTAGACTGCCGTTATACCCGGTAGGCTGCCGTTATACCCGGTAGGCTGCCGTTATACCCGGTAGGCTGCCGTTATACCCGGTAGGCTGCCGTTATACCCGGTAGGCTGCCGTTATACCCGGTAGACTGTTGTTATACCCGGTAGACTGTTGTTATACCCGGTAGACTGTTGTTATACCCGGTAGACTGTTGTTATACCCGGTAGACTGTTGTTATACCCGGTAGACTGTTGTTATACCCGGTAGACTGTTGTTATACCCGGTAGACTGTTGTTATACCCGGTAGACTGTTGTTAAACCCGGTAGACTGTTGTTAAACCCGGTAGACTGTTGTTAAACCCGGTAGACTGTCGTTAAACCCGGTAGACTGTCGTTAAACCCGGTAGACTGTCGTTATACCCGGTAGACTGTCGTTATACCCGGTAGACTGTCGTTATACCCGGTAGACTGTCGTTATACCCGGTAGACTGTCGTTATACCCGGTAGACTGTCGTTATACCCGGTAGACTGTCGTTATACCCGGTAGACTGTCGTTATACCCGGTAGACTGTCGTTATACCCGGTAGACTGTCGTTATACCCGGTAGACTGTCGTTATACCCGGTAGACTGTCGTTATACCCGGTAGACTGTCGTTATACCCGGTAGACTGTCGTTATACCCGGTAGACTGTCGTTATACCCGGTAGGCTGTCGTTATACCCGGTAGGCTGTCGTTATACCCGGTAGGCTGTCGTTATACCCGTCAGGCTGTCGTTATACCCGTCAGGCTGTCGTTATACCCGGTAGGCTGTCGTTATACCCGGTAGGCTGTCGTTATACCCGGTAGGCTGTCGTTATACCCGGTAGGCTGTCGTTATACCCGGTAGACTGTCGTTATACCCGGTAGGCTGCCGTTATACCCGTCAGACTGCCGTTATACCCGTCAGACTGCCGTTATACCCGGTAGACTGCCGTTATACCCGGTAGACTGCCGTTATACCCGGTAGACTGCCGTTATACCCGGTAGACTGCCGTTATACCCGGTAGACTGCCGTTATACCCGGTAGACTGTCGTTATACCCGGTAGACTGTCGTTATACCCGGTAGACTGTCGTTATACCCGGTAGACTGTCGTTATACCCGGTAGACTGTCGTTATACCCGGTAGACTGTCGTTAAACCCGCTAGGCTGTCGTTGTACCCGCTAGGCGGTCGTTGTACCCGCTAGACGGTCGTTGTACCCGCTAGACGGTCGTTGTACCCGCTAGGCGGTCGTGGTACCCGCTAGGCGGTCGTGGTACCCGCTAGACGGTCGTTGTACCCGGCAGACGGCCGTTGTACCCGGCAGACGGCCGTTGTACCCGGCAGACGGCCGTTATACCCGGTAGACGGTTGTTACCACCATTATTACCAGTAACTATCAAGACAGTAGTGTTCTTGTCTGCTGAACTGACAAACTGTAGTGTTAAATAATGAACCTTAGACACTGATGTCTGTCTCTGTGTCTCTGTCTGTGTCTCTCTCTCTGTCTCTGTGTGTCTCTCTCTGTCTCTGTGTGTGTGTCTCTGTGTGTCTGTCTCTGTCTCTGTGTGTGTGTCTCTGTGTGTCTGTCTCTGTCTCTGTGTGTGTGTCTCTGTGTGTGTGTCTCTGTGTGTGTGTGTGTGTGTGTGTGTGTGTGTGTGTGTGTGTGTGTGTGTGTGTGTATAGGTGTTGGACACCAGTGAGAGCCTGTATTCAGGGATGCAGATCGGAACTTTACAGGATGAGGAAGAAGAGGGAGCCGCACCTTCATCACACCCTGAACCCTTCTCCCAGTCCGCACTGGGTACGACACACACACACACACACACACACACACACACACACACACACACACACACACACACACACACACACACACACACACACACACACACACACTGCACTGGGTATGACACACTACACTACACACACAGTGACGCTGTGGTTGTTGTTGTAGCTTTGAGTAGGCCCCACCTCCTAGAGGGCAGAGGTCACAACAGACAGGCGTCAGACAGCAGTGTGGATCACTTCATACCAAAGGAGGAACCAGCGGAGACCACAGAGCTGGAGAACAAGGTACACACACACACACGGAGAGAGACACACACACACACACACGGAGAGAGACACACACACACACACACGGAGAGAGACACACACACACACACACGGAGAGAGACACATACACACACGGAGAGAGACACACACACACACACACACAGAGAGAGACACACACACACACACACACGGAGAGAGACACACACACACACACACGGAGAGAGACACACACACACACACACGGAGAGAGACACACACACACACACGGAGAGAGACACACACGGAGAGAGAGGGAGAGACACCGAGCTGGAGAACAAGGTACACACACACACGGAGAGAGACACACACACACACACACGGAGAGAGACACACACACACACACACGGAGAGAGACACACACACACACACGGAGAGAGACACACACACACACACACACACGGAGAGAGACACACACGGAGAGAGAGGGAGAGACACCGAGCTGGAGAACAAGGTACACACACACACAGAGAGAGACACGGACGCACACCGTACTGCACATGCGCATCGTTACAACCGATACACCGTTACAACCGATACACCGTTACAACCGATACACCGTTACAACCGATACACCGTTACAACCGATACACCGTTACAACCGATACACCGTTACAACCGGTACACCGTTACAACCGGTACACCGTTACAACCGATACACCGTTACCACCGATACACCGTTACCACCTATACGCCGTTACCACGGTTACACCGTTACAACCGTTACACCTTCACACCTTTACAGACATGCATTGATCAGTCTTTTGGGTGACAGTATGTTATTTATAAACTGAAGAGAATTGAAGTCTAATCAAGTTTAAATATCTCATATAGTCTGCCAATGACGTCAGGTAAAACCCCCACTAATTTATAATATCTTATATAGTCTGCCAATGACGTCAGGTAAAACCCCCACTAATTTATACTATCTTATATAGTCTGCCAATGACGTCAGGTAAAACCCCCACTAATTTATAATATCTCATATAGTCTGCCAATGACGTCAGGTAAAACCCCCACTAATTTATAATATCCCATATAGTCTGCCAATGACGTCAGGTAAAACCCCCACTAATTTATAATATCTCATATAGTCTGCCAATGACGTCAGGTAAAACCCCCACTAATTTATAATATCTTATATAGTCTGCCAATGACGTCAGGTAAAACCCCCACTAATTTATAATATCTTATATAGTCTGCCAATGACGTCAGGTTAAACCCCCACTAATTTATAATATCTTATATAGTCTGCCAATGACGTCAGGTAAAACCCCCACTAATTTATAATATCTTATATAGTCTGCCAATGACGTCAGGTAAAACCCCCACTAATTTATAATATCTCATATAGTCTGCCAATGACGTCAGGTAAAACCCCCACTAATTTATAATATCTTATATAGTCTGCCAATGACGTCAGGTAAAACCCCCACTAATTTATACTATCTTATATAGTCTGCCAATGACGTCAGGTAAAACCCCCACTAATTTATAATATCTCATATAGTCTGCCAATGACGTCAGGTAAAACCCCCACTAATTTATAATATCCCATATAGTCTGCCAATGACGTCAGGTAAAACCCCCACTAATTTATAATATCTCATATAGTCTGCCAATGACGTCAGGTAAAACCCCCACTAATTTATAATATCTTATATAGTCTGCCAATGACGTCAGGTAAAACCCCCACTAATTTATAATATCTTATATAGTCTGCCAATGACGTCAGGTTAAACCCCCACTAATTTATAATATCTTATATAGTCTGCCAATGACGTCAGGTAAAACCCCCACTAATTTATAATATCTTATATAGTCTGCCAATGACGTCAGGTAAAACCCCCACTAATTTATAATATCTTATATAGTCTGCCAATGACGTAGATTAAAACCCCCACTAATTTATAATATCTTATATAGTCTGCCAATGACGTCAGGTAAAACCCCCACTAATTTATAATATCTTATATAGTCTGCCAATGACGTCAGGTAAAACACCCACTAATTTATAATATCTTATATAGTCTGCCAATGACGTCAGGTAAAACACCCACTAATTTATAATATCTCATATAGTCTGCCAATGACGTCAGGTAAAACACCCACTAATTTATAATATCTTATATAGTCTGCCAATGACGTCAGGTAAAACACCCACTAATTTATAATATCTTATATAGTCTGCCAATGACGTCAGGTAAAACCCCCACTAATTTATAATATCTCATATAGTCTGCCAATGACGTCAGGTAAAACACCCACTAATTTATAATATCTTATATAGTCTGCCAATGACGTCAGGTAAAACACCCACTAATTTATAATATCTTATATAGTCTGCCAATGACGTCAGGTAAAACACCCACTAATTTATAATATCTTATATAGTCTGCCAATGACGTCAGGTAAAACCCCCACTAATTTATAATATCTTATATAGTCTGCCAATGACGTCAGGTAAAACCCCCACTAATTTATAATATCTTATATAGTCTGCCAATGACGTCAGGTAAAACCCCCACTAATTTATAATATCTTATATAGTCTGCCAATGACGTCAGGTAAAACCCCCACTAATTTATAATATCTTATATAGTCTGCCAATGACGTCAGGTAAAACCCCCACTAATTTATAATATCTTATATAGTCTGCCAATGACGTCAGGTAAAACCCCCACTAATTTTAAGTTATCACTCAGTATGAGATATTTAGGCATGTTTAGATTTCACATTTGTCTTTTCTGATTGGCCAATGTTGTTGTCTGTGTTACTGGTTGTGATTGGTTAATTGTTGTTCCATCCCCCCAGCCATCGAGGATAAAGGGTCCGATTGGCCACTACACAGACCAAGGGGCGGAGCCACTGGTTCACTGTGTACGACTCCTCTCTGCCTCCTTCCTGCTGACTGGACAGAAGAATGGTACGAGTCTGAGAGACGTGTCTCTGACCTGTGTGTGTGCGTGTCTCTGACCTGTGTGTGTGCGTGTCTCTGACCTGTGTGTGTGCGTGTCTCTGACCTGTGTGTGTGCGTGTCTCTGACCTGTGTGTGTGTCTCTGACCTGTGTGTGTGTGTGTCTCTGACCTGTGTGTGTGCGTGTCTCTGACCTGTGTGTGTGCGTGTCTCTGACCTGTGTGTGTGCGTGTCTCTGACCTGTGTGTGTGCGTGTCTCTGACCTGTGTGTGTGTGTGTGTGTCTCTGACCTGTGTGTGTGCGTGTCTCTGACCTGTGTGTGTGTCTCTGACCTGTGTGTGTGTGTGTCTCTGACCTGTGTGTGTGCGTGTCTCTGACCTGTGTGTGTGCGTGTCTCTGACCTGTGTGTGTGCGTGTCTCTGACCTGTGTGTGTGCGTGTCTCTGACCTGTGTGTGTGTGTGTCTCTGACCTGTGTGTGTGCGTGTCTCTGACCTGTGTGTGTGCGTGTCTCTGACCTGTGTGTGTGCGTGTCTCTGACCTGTGTGTGTGCGTGTCTCTGACCTGTGTGTGTGCGTGTCTCTGACCTGTGTGTGTGCGTGTCTCTGACCTGTGTGTGTGCGTGTCTCTGACCTGTGTGTGTGCGTGTCTCTGACCTGTGCGTGCGTGTCTCTGACCTGTGTGTGTGTGTCTCTGACCTGTGTGTGTGTGTCTCTGACCTGTGTGTGTGTGTCTCTGACCTGTGTGTGTGCGTGTCTCTGACCTGTGTGTGTGTGTCTCTGACCTGTGTGTGTGTGTCTCTGACCTGTGTGTGTGTGTGTCTGACCTGTGTGTGTGTGTGTGTCTCTGACCTGTGTGTGTGTGTGTCTCTGACCTGTGTGTGTGTGTGTGTGTCTCTGACCTGTGTGTGTGCGTGTCTCTGACCTGTGTGTGTGCGTGTCTCTGACCTGTGTGTGTGTGTCTCTGACCTGTGTGTGTGTGTGTGTGTGTCTGACCTGTGTGTGTGTGTGTGTGTGTCTCTGACCTGTGTGTGTGTGTGTGTCTCTGACCTGTGTGTGTGTGTGTCTCTGACCTGTGTGTGTGTGTGTGTGTGTGTGTGTCTCTGACCTGTGTGTGTGTGTCTCTGACCTGTGTGTGTGTGTGTGTCTCTGACCTGTGTGTGTGTGTGTCTCTGACCTGTGTGTGTGCGTGTCTCTGACCTGTGTGTGCGTGTCTCTGACCTGTGTGTGTGTGTCTCTGACCTCTGTGTGTGTGTGTGTGTGTGTGTGTGTGTGTGTGTGTGTGTGTGTGTGTGTGTGTGTGTGTGTGTGTGTGCGTGTGCGTGTGCAGGGCTGGTCTCTGATAAAGAGGTCCGTGTCAGTGTGAAGGTTCTAGCAGTCAGCTGTATTGGAGCAGCAGCTGCTCTTCATCCTGAAGTCTTCTTCAACTCTCTGTACCTGGAGCCACTGGACGGAGTTACACAGCAGGGTAGGAACACACACCACACCACTACACACACACACACACACACCACACGACTACACACACACACACACCACACGACTACACACACACCACACGACTACACACACACCACACGACTACACACACACCGTAGAACTACACACACACACCATACGACTAAACACCCTCACCCCTCTCTGTCTCTGTCTCTGTTTCTGTCTCTCTCTGTCTCTCTGTCTACAGAGCAGCAGTATATCAGTGATGTGTTGTGTCTGGTCAGTCATGGAGACCCTCAGGTCAGAGGTGTTACAGGCGTGTTGTGTGGCTCTGTAATCCACTCTGCTCTCACCAAGACACGTTACAACATACACACCTGGATGACCAGCGTACACACCTCTACAGGTAGGAGGGATTCATTATATTACTGTACAACAGTTAGTTTAGAGATATTCCCCGGGAACCCCACTGTAACTGTGTATTGTCCAGTTAACACCAGTCACTATCAGGAGACTTCATATCAAACATCACATTCCTCTAGTCAACGATCATTATTATCTCTGTCAGTCACAGGTCCTGGATAAATGTTTGCTTTGGTCTCCTTTCATCCCTCTCTCCTCATCCCTCTCTCCTCATCCCTCTCTCCTCTCCCTCCCTCCCCCTGTCCCCCCTCTCTCTCTCCTTCCTCTCCTCTCTCTCTCCACTAGGTAACCCGTTGTCCCTGGTGGATCTAGTTCCTGTACTCCAGAACACTCTAAAGGACGAGTCCTCTGTCACCTGTAAGATGGCCTGCTCTGCAGTCAGGGTACGAGAGGGAGAGACGGACACTGTGTGTGTGTGTATTAACCTGTGTGTGTATTAACCTGTTTGTGTGTGTATTAACCTGTGTGTGTGTATTAACCTGTGTGTGTATTAACCTGTGTGTGTGTGTGTATTAACCTGTGTGTGTATTAACCTGTTTGTGTGTGTATTAACCTGTGTGTGTGTATTAACCTGTGTGTGTATTAACCTGTGTGTGTGTATTAACCTGTGTGTGTGTATTAACCTGTGTGTGTGTGTGTGTGTGTGTGTGTGTATTAACCTGTGTGTGTGTATTAACCTGTGTGTGTATTAACCTGTTTGTGTGTGTATTAACCTGTGTGTGTGTGTATTAACCTCTGTGTGTGTGTGTGTGTGTATTAACCTCTGTGTGTGTGTGTGTGTGTGTGTGTGTGTATTAACCTGTGTATGCGTGTATTAACCTGTGTGTGTGTGTGTGTGTGTGTATTAACCTGTGAATGTGTGTATTAACCTGTGTGTGTGTGTATATTAACCTGTGTGTGTATTAACCTGTGTGTGTGTGTGTATTAACCTGTGTGTGTGTGTGTGTGTGTGTGTGTGTGTGTGTGTGTGTGTGTGTGTGTGTGTGTGTGTGTGTGTATTAACCTCTGTGTGTGTGTATTAACCTGTGTGTGTGTGTGTGTATTAACCTGTGTGTGTATTAACCTGTGTGTGTGTGTGTGTATTAACCTGTGTGTGTGTGTGTGTATTAACCTGTATGTGTATTAACCTGTGTGTGTGTGTGTATTAACCTGTGTGTGTGTGTGTATTAACCTGTGTGTGTGTGTGTGTGTGTGTGCGTGCATGTATTAACCTGTGTGTGTGTGTGTGTGTGTGTGTGTGTGCATGTATTAACCTCTGTGTGTGTGTGTGTTGCAGCACTGCATCATGACTCTTTGTAGCAGTACTCTGAGTGAGTTGGGCCTGCATCTTCTGGTTGACCTGCTGACCTTAAAGGACTGTTCCTATTGGCTGGTCAGGACGGAACTCCTGGACACTCTGGCAGAGATAGATTTCCGGTAAGAGTTCCAGAATCTGCCTCCAAACGTTCCAGAATCAGATTCCAGATTCTCTTGTAGGATTCAGTTTGGCCTTCAAATCATAATGAATACTGGACCTGATCCTGGATCAGAACTCCTACTCTGATAATCTGTATGAATACTGGACCTGATCCTGGATCAGAACTACTCTGATCATCATAATGAATACTGGACCTGATCCTGGATCAGAACTCTTACTCTGATAATCTTTATGAATACTGGACCTGATCCTAGATCAGAACTCCTACTCTGATCATCTTTATGAATACTGGACCTGATCCTGGATCAGAACTACTCTGATCATCATAATGAATACTGGACCTGATCCTGGATCAGAACTCCTACTCTGATAATCTGTATGAATACTGGACCTGATCCTGGATCAGAACTCCTACTCTGATCATCATAATGAATACTGGACCTGATCCTGGATCAGAACCCCTACTCTGATAATCTTTATGAATACTGGACCTGATCCTGGATCAGAACTCCTACTCTGATCATCATAATGAATACTGGACCTGATCCTGGATCAGAACTCCTACTCTGATCATCATAATGAATACTGGACCTGATCCTGGATCAGAACTCTGATCATCTTTATGAATACTGGACCTGATCCTGGATCAGAACTACTCTGATCATCATAATGAATACTGGACCTGATCCTGGATCAGAACTCCTACTCTGATCATCATAATGAATACTGGACCTGATCCTGGATCAGAACTCCTACTCTGATCATCATAATGAATACTGGACCTGATCCTGGATCAGAACCCCTACTCTGATAATCTTTATGAATACTGGACCTGATCCTTGATCAGAACTCCTACTCTGATCATCTTTATGAATACTGGACCTGATCCTAGATCAGAAATCCTACTCTGATCATCTTTATGAATACTGGACCTGATCCTGGATCAGAACTACTCTGATCATCATAATGAATACTGGACCTGATCCTGGATCAGAACCCCTACTCTGATCATCTTTATGAATACTGGACCTGATCCTGGATCAGAACTCCTACTCTGATCATCTTTATGAATACTGGACCTGATCCTAGATCAGAACTCCTACTCTGATCATCTTTATGAATACTGGACCTGATCCTAGATCAGAAATCCTACTCTGATCATCTTTATGAATACTGGACCTGATCCTAGATCAGAACTCCTACTCTGATCATCTTTATGAATACTGGACCTGATCCTAGATCAGAAATCCTACTCTGATCATCTTTATGAATACTGGACCTGCTCCTAGATCAGGACTCCTACTCTGATCATCTTTCTGGAGTTAGTTTGTAGAAGGACTGGATGGTTGAATGTGTGGATCATTAGATTGTTGGTGTTTCCAGGTTGGTGAACTTCCTGGAGAAGAGAACAGAGAGTTTACACAAAGGAGAGCATCACTATACTGGGGTAAGACCTTCCAATATCTCTCTCTCTCTGTCTCTCTCTCTGTCTCTGTCTCTGTCTCTCTCTCTGTCTCTGTCTCTCTCTCCCTCTCTCTCTCTCTCTCTCTCTCTCTCTCTCTCTCTCTCTCTCTCTCTCTCTCTCTCTCTCTCTCTCTCTCTCTGTCTCTCTCTGTCTCTGTCTCTGTCTCTGTCTCTGTCTCTGTCTCTGTGTCTCTCTCTCTCTCTCTCTCTCTCTCTCTGTCTCTCTCTCTGTCTCTCTCTCTGTCTCTCTCTCTGTCTCTCTCTCTCTCTCTGTCTCTCTCTCTGTCTCTCTCTCTGTCTCTCTCTCTGTCTCTCTCTCTGTCTCTCTCTCTGTCTCTCTCTCTGTCTCTCTCTCTGTCTCTCTCTCTGTCTCTCTCTGTCTCTCTCTCTGTCTCTCTCTCTGTCTCTCTGTCTCTCTGTCTCTCTCTCTGTCTCTCTCTCTGTCTCTCTCTCTGTCTCTCTCTCTGTCTCTCTCTCTGTCTCTCTCTCTGTCTCTCTCTCTGTCTCTCTCTCTGTCTCTCTCTCTGTGTCTCTCTCTGTGTCTCTCTCTGTGTCTCTCTCTGTGTCTCTCTCTCTGTCTCTCTCTCTGTCTCTCTCTCTGTCTCTCTCTCTGTCTCTCTCTCTGTCTCTCTCTCTGTCTCTCTGTCTCTCTGTGTATCTCTCTGTGTCTCTGTCTCTCTCTCTGTGTCTCTCTCTCTGTCTCTGTGTCTCTCTCTCTGTATCTGTGTCTCTCTCTCTGTGTCTGTGTCTCTGTCTCTCTTTCTCTCTGTCTCTGTGTCTCTCTCTCTGTGTCTCTGTCTCTGTCTCTGTCTCTCTCTGTCTCTGTGTCTCTGTCTCTCTCTCTGTATCTGTGTCTCTGTCTCTCTCTCTGTATCTGTGTCTCTCTGTCTCTCTCTCTCTCTGTCTCTGTGTCTCTCTCTCTGTCTCTGTGTCTCTGTCTCTCTCTGTCTCTGTCTCTCTCTCTCTGTCTCTGTGTCTCTGTCTCTGTCTCTGTGTCTCTGTCTCTCTCTCTGTCTCTGTGTCTCTGTCTCTCTCTCTGTGTCTGTGTCTCTGTCTCTCTCTGTCTCTGTGTCTCTCTCTCTGTGTCTGTGTCTCTGTCTCTGTGTCTCTGTCTCTCTCTCTCTCTGTCTCTGTGTCTCTCTCTCTGTGTCTCTGTCTCTGTCTCTCTCTGTCTCTGTGTCTCTGTCTCTCTCTCTGTCTCTGTGTCTCTGTCTCTCTCTGTCTCTGTCTCTGTCTCTCTGTCTCTGTCTCTGTGTCTCTGTCTCTGTCTCTGTGTCTCTGTCTCTCTCTCTGTATCTGTGTCTCTCTCTCTGTATCTGTGTCTCTCTGTCTCTCTCGGTGTCCATCCAGCTATTCACTTGACATCCTCCATGCTCCCTCCCTCTCTGTCTAGTTGCTAAGGTTACAGGAGAGAGTGTTGAATGGCGTTGTGATTCATTTGTTGGGAGACGAAGACCCTCGAGTTCGACACATAGCCGCTGCCACTGTCAGCAGGTACGGGTGTGACTGCGTGACAGAGTGTGTGGGTGACAGAGTGTGTGGGTGACAGAGTGTGTGGGTGACAGAGTGTGTGGGTGACAGAGTGTGTGGGTGACAGAGTGTGTGGGTGACAGAGTGTGTGGGTGACAGAGTGTGTGGGTGACAGAGTGTGTGGGTGACAGAGTGTGTGGGTGACAGAGTGTGTGGGTGACAGAGTGTGTGACAGAGTGTGTGTGCGTGTGTGACAGAGTGCGTGTGACAGAGTGATTGAAAGCAAATCTCGTCCTTTCCATCTTCTCTCCTTCAACCCAACTGTCCTCTGTCCTCTGTCCTGTCCTCTCTTCTGTCCTCTGTCCTGTCCTCTGTCCTCAGGCTGGTCAGCATGTTGTTCTATGAGTGTGACCAGGGCCAGGCTGATCCGGTGGTGGCTATAGCCAGGGACCAGAGCTCTGTCTATCTACAGCTACTGATGCATGAGACGCTACCGCCTTCACACTTTACTGTCTCTACCATCACCAGGTATGTGTACACACACACACACACACACACACACACACACACACACACACACACACACACACACACACACACACACACACACACACACACACACACACACACACACACACACACAGACACACACACAGACACACACACAGACACACACACACAGACACACACACACACACACACACACACACACACACACACACACACACACACACACAGACACACACACACACACACACAGACACACACACAGACACACACACACAGACACACACACACACACACACACACACACACACACACACACACACACACACACACACACACACACTGCACTGGGTACGACACACACACACACACACACACACACACACACACACACACACACACACACACACACACACACACACACACTGCACTGGGTACGACACACACACACACACACACATGCGTATGTGTGCCCTATAATGTTATTTACATAAAGCTATAAAGGTAGAGGGTGTTCGTCTCCGGGTCCCGGTAGAGGGGGTTCGTCTCCGGGTCCCGGTAGAGGGGGTTCGTCTCCGGGTCCCGGTAGAGGGTGTTCGTCTCCGGGTCCCGGTAGAGGGTGTTCGTCTCCGGGTCCCGGTAGAGGGTGTTCGTCTCCGGGTCCCGGTAGAGGGTGTTCGTCTCCAGGTCCCGGTAGAGGGTGTTCGTCTCCAGGTCCCGGTAGAGGGTGTTCGTCTCCAGGTCCCGGTAGAGGGTGTTCGTCTCCAGGTCCCGGTAGAGGGTGTTCGTCTCCGGGTCCCGGTAGAGGGTGTTCGTCTCCGGGTCCCGGTAGAGGGTGTTCGTCTCCGGGTCCCGGTAGAGGGTGTTCGTCTCCGGGTCCCGGTAGAGGGGGTTCATCTCCAGGTCCCGGTAGAGGGTGTTCATCTCCAGGTCCCGGTAGAGGGTGTTCGTCTCCGGGTCCCGGTAGAGGGGGTTCATCTCCAGGTCCCGGTAGAGGGGGTTCATCTCCGGGTCCCGGTAGAGGGGGTTCATCTCCGGGTCCCGGTAGAGGGGGTTCGTCTCCGGGTCCCGGTAGAGGGGGTTCGTCTCCGGGTCCCGGTAGAGGGGGTTCGTCTCCGGGTCCCGGTAGAGGGTGTTCGTCTCCAGGTCCCGGTAGAGGGTGTTCGTCTCCGGGTCTTGGTAGAGGGTGTTCGTCTCCGGGTCCCGGTAGAGGGTGTTCGTCTCCGGGTCCCGGTAGAGGGTGTTCGTCTCCAGGTCCCGGTAGAGGGTGTTCGTCTCCGGGTCCCGGTAGAGGGTGTTCGTCTCCAGGTTTAATGATTTTAATTGTGTTATCAGCAACACTTTAGTTCAGTCTTTTAGTCTGTTGACTGACTCCTGGTATAACAACAGAGTTCAGAGCGTTCACAGAAGAGATCTCTCTCTAACCAGACTCTGACATCAGAGGAGATCTCTCTCTAACCAGACTCTGACATCAGAGGAGATCGCTCTCTAACCAGACTCTGACATCAGAGGAGATCTGTCTCTCTAACCAGACTCTGACATCAGAGGAGATCGCTCTCTAACCAGACTCTGACATCAGAGGAGATCTGTCTCTCTAACCAGACTCTGACATCAGAGGAGATCTCTCTCTAACCAGACTCTGACATCAGAGGAGATCTCTCTCTAACCAGACTCTGACATCAGAGGAGATCTCTCTCTAACCAGACTCTGACATCAGAGGAGATCTCTCTCTAACCAGACTCTGACATCAGAGGAGATCTCTCTCTCTAACCAGACTCTGACATCAGAGGAGATCTCTCTCTAACCAGACTCTGACATCAGAGGAGATCTCTCTCTCTAACCAGACTCTGACATCAGAGGAGATCTCTCTCTCTAACCAGACTCTGACATCAGAGGAGATCTCTCTCTAACCAGACTCTGACATCAGAGGAGATCTCTCTCTAACCAGACTCTGACATCAGAGGAGATCTCTCTCTAACCAGACTCTGACATCAGATGAGATCTGTCTCTAACCAGACTCTGACATCAGAGGAGATCTGTCTCTAACCAGACTCTGACATCAGAGGAGATCTCTCTCTAACCAGACTCTGACATCAGAGGAGATCTCTCTCTAACCAGACTCTGACATCAGAGGAGATCTCTCTCTAACCAGACTCTGACATCAGAGGAGATCTCTCTCTAACCAGACTCTGACATCAGAGGAGATCTCTCTCTCTAACCAGACTCTGACATCAGAGGAGATCTCTCTCTCTAACCAGACTCTGACATCAGAGGAGATCTCTCTCTAACCAGACTCTGACATCAGAGGAGATCTCTCTCTAACCAGACTCTGACATCAGAGGAGATCTCTCTCTAACCAGACTCTGACATCAGAGGAGATCTCTCTCTAACCAGACTCTGACATCAGAGGAGATCTCTCTCTAACCAGACTCTGACATCAGAGGAGATCTCTCTCTAACCAGACTCTGACATCAGAGGAGATCTCTCTCTAACCAGACTCTGACATCAGAGGAGATCTCTCTCTAACCAGACTCTGACATCAGAGGAGATCTCTCTCTAACCAGACTCTGACATCAGAGGAGATCTCTCTCTAACCAGACTCTGTCATCAGAGGAGATCTCTCTCTAACCAGACTGTCATCAGAGGAGATCTCTCTCTAACCAGACTCTGTCATCAGAGGAGATCTCTCTCTAACCAGACTCTGACATCAGAGGAGATCTCTCTCTAACCAGACTCTGACATCAGAGGAGATCTCTCTCTAACCAGACTCTGTCATCAGAGGAGATCTCTCTCTAACCAGACTCTGACATCAGAGGAGATCTCTCTCTCTAACCAGACTCTGACATCAGAGGAGATCTCTCTCTCTAACCAGACTCTGACATCAGAGGAGATCTCTCTCTAACCAGACTCTGTCATCAGAGGAGATCTCTCTCTAACCAGACTCTGTCATCAGAGGAGATCTCTCTCTCTAACCAGACTCTGTCATCAGAGGAGATCTCTCTCTCTAACCAGACTCTGTCATCAGAGGAGATCTCTCTCTAACCAGACTCTGTCATCAGAGGAGATCTCTCTCTAACCAGACTCTGTCATCAGAGGAGATCTCTCTCTAACCAGACTCTGTCATCAGAGGAGATCTCTCTCTAACCAGACTCTGACATCAGAGGAGATCTCTCTCTCTAACCAGACTCTGACATCAGAGGAGATCTCTCTCTAACCAGACTCTGACATCAGAGGAGATCTCTCTCTCTAACCAGACTCTGACATCAGAGGAGATCTCTCTCTAACCAGACTCTGACATCAGAGGAGATCTCTCTCTAACCAGACTCTGACATCAGAGGAGATCTCTCTCTAACCAGACTCTGACATCA
>NW_026600849.1:32761-42761 GCF_029448725.1 Salvelinus fontinalis | reverse complement strand
ATCCTAATAAACCCCAGGAAGAGTAGCTGCTGCTATAGAAACAGATAATGATCCTAATAAACCCCAGGAAGAGTAGCTGCTGCTATAGAAACAGATAATGATCCTAATAAACCCCAGGAAGAGTAGCTGCTGCTATAGAAACAGATAATGATCCTAATAAACCCCAGGAAGAGTAGCTGCTGCTATAGAAACAGATAATGATCCTAATAAACCCCAGGAAGAGTAGCTGCTGCTTTAGAAACAGATAATGATCCTAATAAACCCCAGGAAGAGTAGCTGTTGCTATAGAAACAGATAATGGGGATCCTAATAAACCCCAGGAAGAGTAGCTGTTGCTATAGAAACAGATAATGGGGATCCTAATAAACCCCAGGAAGAGTAGCTGTTGCTATAGAAACAGATAATGGGGATCCTAATAAACCCCAGGAAGAGTAGCTGTTGCTATAGAAACAGATAATGGGGATCCTTATCAAATACCACAATACCACAATGACAACGTTCAGCTGTCGTATTCCCAACATGAAACCAAGCTGTAACGCTCTTCTCTCCAGCGGCGGCTCCAAAGTGTATGTGTAGTCCCTGGGCTGGGGAGGAGGAGGGAGGGCCGGTCCCTGGTAAGACAGAGGAGCCCTGGGCAGCGGTGGGGGAGCGCCCCCTGGTGGTCCTGGTGGAACAACTCTTCTCTCACATCCTCAAGATACTCAACATCTGTGCCCACGTGCTGGACGACACGCCGCCCGGACCCGCTATCAAGGTGTGTGTGAGATGTAAAGGGATAATCTGTCCCCCAGGCCACCCTGCCGTCCCTAGCCAACGCTCCCTCTCTGTCCCCCAGGCCACTCTGCCGTCCCTAGCCAACACTCCCTCTCTCAGTATTGTCTCCTCTGTCCCCCAGGCCACTCTGCCGTCCCTAGCCAACGCTCCCTCTCTGTCCCCCAGGCCACTCTGCCGTCCCTAGCCAACACTCCCTCTCTCAGTATTGTCTCCTCTGTCCCCCAGGCCACTCTGCCGTCCCTAGCCAACGCTCCCTCTCTGTCCCCCAGGCCACTCTGCCGTCCCTAGCCAACGCTCCCTCTCTGTCCCCCAGGCCACCCTGCCGTCCCTAGCCAACGCTCCCTCTCTGTCCCCCAGGCCACCCTGCCGTCCCTAGCCAACGCTCCCTCTCTGTCCCCCAGGCCACCCTGCTGTCCCTAGCCAACGCTCCCTCTCTCAGTATTGTCTCCTCTGTCCCCCAGGCCACTCTGCCGTCCCTAGCCAACGCTCCCTCTCTCAGTATTGTCTCCTCTGTCCCCCAGGCCACTCTGCCGTCCCTAGCCAACGCTCCCTCTCTCAGTATTGTCTCCTCTGTCCCCCAGGCCACTCTGCCGTCCCTAGCCAACACTCCCTCTCTCAGTATTGTCTCCTCTGTCCCCCAGGCCACTCTGCCGTCCCTAGCCAACGCTCCCTCTCTGTCCCCCAGGCCACTCTGCCGTCCCTAGCCAACGCTCCCTCTCTCAGTATTGTCTCCTCTGTCCCCCCAGGCCACCCTGCCGTCCCTAGCCAACGCTCCCTCTCTGTCCCCCAGGTCACCCTGCCGTCCCTAGCCAACGCTCCCTCTCTGTCCCCCCAGGCCACCCTGCCGTCCCTAGCCAACGCTCCCTCTCTGTCCCCCAGGCCACCCTGCTGTCCCTAGCCACCGCTCCCTCTCTGTCCCCCAGGCCACCCTGCCGTCCCTAGCCAACGCTCCCTCTCTGTCCCCCAGGCCACCCTGCCGTCCCTAGCCAACGCTCCCTCTCTGTCCCCCAGGCCACTCTGCCGTCCCTAGCCAACGCTCCCTCTCTGTCCCCCAGGCCACCCTGCCGTCCCTAGCCAACGCTCCCTCTCTGTCCCCCAGGCCACCCTGCCGTCCCTAGCCAACGCTCCCTCTCTGTCCCCCCAGGCCACTCTGCCGTCCCTAGCCAGCGCTCCCTCTCTGTCCCCCAGGCCACCCTGCCGTCCCTAGCCAACGCTTCCTCTCTGTCCCCCCAGGCCACTCTGCCGTCCCTAGCCAACGCTCCCTCTCTGTCCCCCAGGCCACTCTGTCGCCCCTAGCCAACGCTCCCTCTCTGTCCCCCAGGCCACTCTGTCGTCCCTAGCCAACGCTCCCTCAGTATTGTCTCCTCTGTCCCCCCAGGCCACCCTGCCGTCCCTAGCCAACGCTCCCTCTCTCAGTATTGTCTCCTCTGTCCCCCCAGGCCACTCTGCCGTCCCTAGCCAACGCTCCCTCTCTGTCCCCCAGGCCACTCTGCCGTCCCTAGCCAACGCTCCCTCTCTCAGTATTGTCTCCTCTGTCCCCCCAGGCCACCCTGCCATCCCTAGCCAACGCTCCCTCTCTCAGTATTGTCTCCTCTGTCCCCCAGGCCACCCTGCCGTCCCTAGCCAACGCTCCCTCCCTCAGCCCCATCAGAAGGAAAGGCAAGGAGAAGGAGGTAGCAGAGCCAAGCACCACTCCCATGAGCCCTAAGAAAGGCAGCGACACCAACACTGGTACAGTAGTCCAACTTCCTGACTTCTTTTGCTCTGTAGGAAACACATACACACGGACTTTACCTTCATAGAAACAATGGATTCTTTTTAAATTCAGTCCGTTTCTTTAGTCCGTCATTTAATGAACGATTTCAGTCGACGGTGTGAAGGTTTTTCAAACAGTAAAATGTTGTGAAGGATACGAACCCAGCGCTTCAAAATCACAAAGATCCCTCTCTTCGTGACCTATTGCCTTTTTTCTTTTTTCTTTCTGACCTTTTTTGTGAGCAGGCAGGCCAGCGGACAGCGCGGGGTCCACCGCTAACGTCAACAAGTCCACAACCCTGGGAAGCTTCTATCATCTACCGACCTACCTCAAACTGTACGACGTCCTCAAAGCTACACACACCAACTATAAGGTACACGCGCACACACGCGCGCGCGCGCACACACACACACACACACACACACACACACACAGACACACACACACTCTCCTAGTCATCAACTACTTTGCCATTAGACTCTTTTGGAATTCCAGTCTTTTCTGAATCACTTAAATATCCGAATAGTCAACCTGGATGTTTTGATGTGTAAAAATGGCCAACAGTAGTTCTGATACTTCTTAGAACTGTAATTGTTCACTTACTACACTTGTTTTCTTTACGTACTTGTCAATGTTTTGTTGTTGTGACAATTGTTGATGTTTGTTGTGTGTTTCCTAGGTGACGTTGGACCTCCACAGCACCAATGAGAAGTTTGGAGGGTTCCTTCGTTCTGCCCTGGACGTTCTGTCTCAGCTGCTGGAGATGGCCACGCTACACGACATCGGAAAGGTCAGACCGTAATACACCTTTCAGAAACGTGTTATAACACTCTTATTCATGTTCATAAATGAGTTATAACACTCTTATTCATGTTCATAAACATGTTATATCACTCTTATTCATGCTAATAAACATGTTATAACTCTTATTCATGTTCATAAACGTGTTATAACACTTATTCATGTTAATAAACGTGTTAAAACACCTTTCATATTGATAAGCTTAAAGGGATACTGCGAGATTCTGCCATTTAAGCATTGCTACTGTACCTGTAGACTTCCAGTCATTGCGCTAACGCTAGTTAGCATTGTCTCGCAAAACTACATCTAACTTCCTTCATACTGGACACAGAGACATAAAAATGGCGTCCACAACACGTCGCTCTGGATAAGAGCGTCTGCTAAATGACTTAAATGTAAATGTATTGATTAGTTGTAGTATAATGATGTATTGATTAGTTAGTAGTTGTAGTGTAATGATGTATTGATTAGTTGTAGTATAATGATGTATTGATTAGTTAGTAGTTGTAGTATAATGATGTATTGATTAGTTGTAGTATAATGATGTATTGATTAGTTAGTAGTTGTAGTGTAATGATGTATTGATTAGTTGTAGTATAATGATGTATTGATTAGTTAGTAGTTGTAGTATAATGATGTATTGATTAGTTAGTAGTTGTAGTATAATGATGTATTGATTAGTTGTAGTATAATGATGTATTGATTAGTTGTAGTATAATGATGTATTGATTAGTTGTAGTATAATGATGTATTGATTAGTTGTAGTATAATGATGTATTGATTAGTTAGTAGTTGTAGTATAATGATGTATTGATTAGTTAATAGTTGTAGTATAATGATGTATTGATTAGATAGTAGTTGTAGTATAATGATGTATTGATTAGTTAATAGTTGTAGTATAATGATGTATTGATTAGTTGTAGTATAATGATGTATTGATTAGTTAATAGTTGTAGTATAATGATGTATTGATTAGTTAGTAGTTGTAGTATAATGATGTATTGATTAGTTAGTAGTTGTAGTATAATGATGTATTGATTAGTTAATAGTTGTAGTATAATGATGTATTGATTAGTTAATAGTTGTAGTATAATGATGTATTGATTAGTTGTAGTATAATGATGTATTGATTAGTTAGTAGTTGTATAGTATAATGATGTATTGATTAGTTAGTAGTTGTAGTATAATGATGTATTGATTAGTTAGTAGTTGTAGTATAATGATGTATTGATTAGTTGTAGTATAATGATGTATTGATTAGTTAGTAGTTGTAGTATAATGATGTATTGATTAGTTGTAGTATAATGATGTATTGATTAGTTAGTAGTTGTAGTATAATGATGTATTGATTAGTTAATAGTTGTATAGTATAATGATGTATTGATTAGTTAATAGTTGTATAGTATAATGATGTATTGATTAGTTAGTAGTTGTAGTATAATGACGTATTGATTAGTTGTAGTATAATGATGTATTGATTAGTTAATAGTTGTAGTATAATGATGTATTGATTAGTTGTATAGTATAATGATGTATTGATTAGTTAATAGTTGTATAGTATAATGATGTATTGATTAGTTAGTAGTTGTAGTATAATGATGTATTGATTAGTTGTATAGTATAATGATGTATTGATTAGTTAATAGTTGTATAGTATAATGATGTATTGATTAGTTAATAGTTGTAGTATAATGATGTATTGATTAGTTGTATAGTATAATGATGTATTGATTAGTTAATAGTTGTATAGTATAATGATGTATTGATTAGTTAGTAGTTGTAGTATAATGATGTATTGATTAGTTAATAGTTGTAGTATAATGATGTATTGATTAGTTAATAGTTGTAGTATAATGATGTATTGATTAGTTAATAGTTGTAGTATAATGATGTATTGATTAGTTAATAGTTGTATAGTATAATGATGTATTGATTAGTTGTAGTATAATGATGTATTGATTAGTTAATAGTTGTAGTATAATGACGTATTGATTAGTTGTAGTATAATGATGTATTGATTAGTTAATAGTTGTAGTATAATGATGTATTGATTAGTTGTATAGTATAATGATGTATTGATTAGTTAATAGTTGTATAGTATAATGATGTATTGATTAGTTAGTAGTTGTAGTATAATGATGTATTGATTAGTTAATAGTTGTAGTATAATGATGTATTGATTAGTTAATAGTTGTAGTATAATGATGTATTGATTAGTTAATAGTTGTAGTATAATGATGTATTGATTAGTTAATAGTTGTAGTGTAATGATGTATTGATTAGTTAATAGTTGTAGTATAATGATGTATTGATTAGTTAATAGTTGTAGTGTAATGATGTATTGATTAGTTAATAGTTGTAGTATAATGATGTATTGATTATATACTAGTTAGTTAATAGTTGTAGTATAATGATGTATTGATTAGTTAGTAGTTGTAGTGTAATGATGTATTGATTATATACTAGTTAGTTAATAGTTGTAGTGTAATGATGTATTGATTAGTTAATAGTTGTAGTGTAATGATGTATTGATTATATACTAGTTAGTTAATAGTTGTAGTATAATGATGTATTGATTATATACTAGTTAGTTAATAGTTGTAGTGTAATGATGTATTGATTAGTTGTAGTATAATGATGTATTGATTATATACTAGTTAGTTAATAGTTGTAGTATAATGATGTATTGATTAGTTGTAGTATAATGATGTATTGATTAGTTGTAGTATAATGATGTATTGATTAGTTGTATAGTATAATGATGTATTGATTAGTTAATAGTTGTATAGTATAATGATGTATTGATTAGTTGTAGTATAATGATGTATTGATTATATACTAGTTAGTTAATAGTTGTAGTTTAATGATGTATTGATTATATACTAGTTAGTTAATAGTTGTAGTGTAATGATGTATTGATTAGTTAATAGTTGTAGTATAGTGATGTATTGATTATATACTAGTTAGTTAATAGTTGTATAGTATAATGATGTATTGATTAGTTAGTAGTTGTAGTATAATGATGTATTGATTAGTTAATAGTTGTAGTGTAATGATGTATTGATTAGTTAATAGTTGTATAGTATAATGATGTATTGATTAGTTAATAGTTGTAGTATAGTGATGTATTGATTAGTTAATAGTTGTAGTATAGTGATGTATTGATTAGTTAATAGTTGTAGTATAATGATGTATTGATTAGTTAATAGTTGTAGTGTAATGATGTATTGATTAGTTGTAGTGTAATGATGTATTGATTAGTTAGTAGATGTAGTGTAATCATGTATTGATTAGTTAACAGTTGTAGTGTAATGATGTATTGATTAGTTAGTAGTTGTAGTGTAATGATGTATTGATTAGTTAACAGTTGTAGTATAATGATGTATTGATTAGTTAGTAGTTGTAGTATAATGATGTATTGATTAGTTAACAGTTGTAGTATAATGATGTATTGATTAGTTAGTAGTTGTATAGTATAATGATGTATTGATTAGTTAACAGTTGTAGTATAATGATGTATTGATTAGTTAATAGTTGTAGTATAATGATGTATTGATTAGTTAATAGTTGTAGTATAATGATGTATTGATTAGTTAGTAGTTGTAGTATAATGATGTATTGATTAGTTAGTAGTTGTAGTATAATGATGTATTGATTAGTTAACAGTTGTAGTATAATGATGTATTGATTAGTTAGTAGTTGTATAGTATAATGATGTATTGATTAGTTAGTAGTTGTATAGTATAATGATGTATTGATTAGTTAGTAGTTGTAGTATAATGATGTATTGATTAGTTGTAGTGTAATGATGTATTGATTAGTTAGTAGTTGTAGTGTAATGATGTATTGATTAGTTAGTAGTTGTATAGTATAATGATGTATTGATTAGTTAGTAGTTGTATAGTATAATGATGTATTGATTAGTTGTAGTGTAATGATGTATTGATTAGTTAGTAGTTGTAGTGTAATGATGTATTGATTAGTTAGTAGTTGTAGTATAATGATGTATTGATTAGTTAATAGTTGTATAGTATAATGATATATTGATTAGTTAATAGTTGTAGTATAATGATGTATTGATTAGTTAGTAGTTGTAGTATAATGATGTATTGATTAGTTAGTAGTTGTAGTATAATGATGTATTGATTAGTTAATAGTTGTATAGTATAATGATGTATTGATTAGTTGTAGTGTAATGATGTATTGATTAGTTAGTAGTTGTAGTATAATGATGTATTGATTAGTTAATAGTTGTAGTATGATGATGTATTGATTAGTTGTAGTATAATGACGTATTGATTAGTTAATAGTTGTATTATAATGATGTATTGATTAGTTAGTAGTTGTAGTGTAATGATGTATTGATTAGTTAGTAGTTGTAGTATAATGATGTATTGATTAGTTAATAGTTGTATAGTATAATGATGTATTGATTAGTTGTAGTGTAATGATGTATTGATTAGTTAGTAGTTGTAGTATAATGATGTTTTGATTAGTTAGTAGTTGTAGTGTAATGATGTATTGATTAGATAGTAGTTGTAGTATAATGATGTATTGATTAGTTGTAGTATAATGATGTATTGATTAGTTGTAGTATAATGATGTATTGATTAGTTGTAGTATAATGATGTATTGATTAGTTGTAGTATAATGATGTATTGATTAGTTAATAGTTGTAGTATAATGATGTATTGATTAGATAGTAGTTGTAGTATAATGATGTATTGATTAGATAATAGTTGTATAGTATAATGATGTATTGATTAGTTAGTAGTTGTATAGTATAATGATGTATTGATTAGTTAGTAGTTGTATAGTATAATGATGTATTGATTAGTTAGTAGTTGTAGTATAATGATGTATTGATTAGTTGTAGTGTAATGATGTATTGATTAGTTAGTAGTTGTAGTGTAATGATGTATTGATTAGTTAGTAGTTGTATAGTATAATGATGTATTGATTAGTTAGTAGTTGTATAGTATAATGATGTATTGATTAGTTGTAGTGTAATGATGTATTGATTAGTTAGTAGTTGTAGTGTAATGATGTATTGATTAGTTAGTAGTTGTAGTATAATGATGTATTGATTAGTTAGTAGTTGTATAGTATAATGATGTATTGATTAGTTAGTAGTTGTATAGTATAATGATGTATTGATTAGTTAGTAGTTGTAGTATAATGATGTATTGATTAGTTGTAGTGTAATGATGTATTGATTAGTTAATAGTTGTAGTATAATGATGTATTGATTAGTTAGTAGTTGTAGTGTAATGATGTATTGATTAGTTAACAGTTGTAGTGTAATGATGTATTGATTAGTTAATAGTTGTAGTATAATGATGTATTGATTAGTTAATAGTTGTAGTATAATGATGTATTGATTAGTTAATAGTTGTATAGTATAATGATGTATTGATTAGTTAATAGTTGTAGTATGATGTATTGATTAGTTAGTAGTTGTAGTATAATGATGTATTGATTAGTTAACAGTTGTAGTATAATGATGTATTGATTAGTTAGTAGTTGTAGTATAATGATGTATTGATTAGTTAGTAGTTGTAGTATAATGATGTATTGATTAGTTAACAGTTGTAGTATAATGATGTATTGATTAGTTAGTAGTTGTATAGTATAATGATGTATTGATTAGTTAACAGTTGTAGTATAATGATGTATTGATTAGTTAGTAGTTGTAGTATAATGATGTATTGATTAGTTAACAGTTGTAGTATAATGATGTATTGATTAGTTAGTAGTTGTATAGTATAATGATGTATTGATTAGTTAGTAGTTGTAGTGTAATGATGTATTGATTAGTTAACAGTTGTAGTATAATGATGTATTGATTAGTTAACAGTTGTATAGTATAATGATGTATTGATTAGTTGTAGTATAATGACGTATTGATTAGTTAATAGTTGTATAGTATAATGATGTATTGATTAGTTAGTAGTTGTATTATAATGATGTATTGATTAGTTAATAGTTGTAGTATAATGATGTATTGATTAGTTAATAGTTGTAGTATAATGATGTATTGATTAGTTAATAGTTGTATAGTATAATGATGTATTGATTAGTTAATAGTTGTAGTATAATGATGTATTGATTAGTTAATAGTTGTATAGTATAATGATGTATTGATTAGTTAGTAGTTGTATTATAATGATGTATTGATTAGTTAATAGTTGTATAGTATAATGATGTATTGATTAGTTAGTAGTTGTATTATAATGATGTATTGATTAGTTAGTAGTTGTATAGTATAATGATGTATTGATTAGTTAATAGTTGTATAGTATAATGATGTATTGATTAGTTAGTAGTTGTATTATAATGATGTATTGATTAGTTAACAGTTGTATAGGATAATGATGTATTGATTAGTTGTAGTATAATGACGTATTGATTAGTTAATAGTTGTATTATAATGATGTATTGATTAGTTAGTAGTTGTAGTATAATGATGTATTGATTAGTTAGTAGTTGTAGTATAATGATGTATTGATTAGTTGTAGTATAATGACGTATTGATTAGTTAATAGTTGTAGTATAATGATGTATTGATTAGTTGTAGTATAATGATGTATTGATTAGTTAGTAGTTGTATAGTATAATGATGTATTGATTAGTTAACAGTTGTAGTATAATGATGTATTGATTAGTTAA